>NW_026288931.1:0-16390 GCF_023373465.1 Oncorhynchus keta | reverse complement strand
TTATATTATGACAGACCAGCTCGATATACTGTCTCATATTATGACAGAGCAACTAGATCTACTGTCTATATTGTACTATGACAGACCAGCTAGATCTACTGTCTCTATTATACGATGACAGACCAGGTAGATCTAATGTCTCTATTGTGTATTATGACAGACTAGCTGATCTGCTGTCTCTGTTATATTATGACAGACCAGGTGAGTATACTGTCTCTATTATATTATGACAGACCAGCTAGATCTACTGTCTCTGTTATATTATGAAAAGACCAGCTAGATCTACTGTCTCTGTTATATTATGACAGACCTGGTAGATACACTGTCTCTATTATATTATGACAGACCAGCTAGATCTACTGTCTCTATTATATTTTGACAGACCAGCTAGATCTACTGTCTCTATTATATTATGACAGACCAGCTTGATCTACTGTCTCTATTATGTTATGACAGACCAGCTAGATCTACTGTCTCTATGTCTCTATTGTACTATGACAGACTGGCTAGATCTACTGTCTCTATTATACTATGACAGACCAGGTAGATCTACTGTCTCTATTATATTATGACAGACCAGCTAGATCTACTATCTATTATATCATGACAGACCAGCTAGATCAACTTACTCTATTATATTGCGACAGACCAGCTAGATCTACTGTCTCTATTATAATATGACAGACCAGCTAGATCTACTGTCTCTATTATATTTTGACATACCAGGTAGATCTACTGTCTCTGTTATATTATGACAGACCAGCTAGATCTACTGTCTCTATTATATTATGACAGACCTGGTAGATACACTGTCTCTATCTATATTATGACAGACCAGCTAGATCTACTGTCTCATATTATATTTTCTGACAGACCAGAGACAGTAGATCTACTGTCTCTATTATATTATGACAGACCAGCTGGTCTACTGTCTCTATTATGTTATGACAGACCAGCTAGATCTACTTGTCTCTATGTCTCTATTGTACTATGACAGACCGGCTAGATCTACTGTCTCTCTATTATACTATGACAGACCAGGTAGATCTACTGTCTCTATTATATTATGACAGACCAGCTAGATCTACTATCTCTATTATATCATGACAGACCAGCTAGATCAACTTACTCTATTATATTATGACAGACCAGCTAGATCTAATGTCTCTATTGTATTATGACAGACTAGCTAGATCTGCTGTCTCTATTATATTATGACAGACCAGGTGAGTATACTGTCTCTATTATATTATGACAGACCAGCTAGATCTACTGTGTCTATTATTTGATGACAGACCAGCTAGATCTACTGTCTCTTTCTAATTTGACAGACCAGGTAGATCTACTATCTCTATTATATTATGACATACCAGCTAGATCTGCTGTCTCTATTATATTATGACAGACCAGGTAAGTATACTGTCTCTATTATATTATGACAGACCAGCTAGATCTACTGTGTCTATTATTTGATGACAGACCAGCTAGATCTACTGTCTCTTTTCTAATTTGACAGACCAGGTAGATCTACTATCTCTATTATATTATGACATACCAGCTAGATCTACTGTCTCTATTATAATATGACAGACCAGCTAGATCTACTGTCTCTATTATATTTTGACATACCAGGTAGATCTACTGTCTCTGTTATATTATGACAGACCAGCTAGATCTACTGTCTCTGACCCATATTATGACAGACCTGGTAGATACACTGTCTCTGTTATATTATGACAGACCAGCTAGATCTACTGTCCCTATTATATTTTGACGAGACCAGCTAGATCTACTGTCTCTATTATATTATGACAGACCAGCTTGATCTACTGTCTCTATTATGTTATGACAGACCAGCTAGATCTACTGTCTCTATGTCTCTATTGTATTATGACAGACCAGCTAGATCTACTGTCTCTATTATATTATGACAGACCAGCTTGATCTACTGTCTCTATGTCTCTATTGTACTATGACAGACCAGCTAGATCTACTGTCTCTATTATATTATGACAGACCAGCTTGATCTACTGTCTCTGTTATGTTATGACAGACCAGCTAGATCTACTGTCTCTATGTCTCTATTGTACTATGACAGACCATTAGATCTACTGTCTCTATTATACTATGACAGACCAGGTAGATCTACTGTCTCTATTATATTATGACAGAAAAGCTAGATCTACTATCTCTATTATATCATGACAGACCAGCTAGATCAACCACCTCTATTCTATTATGACAGACCAGCTAGATCTAATGTCTCTATTGTATTATGACAGACTAGCTAGATCTGCTGTCTCTATTATATTATGACAGACCAGGTGAGTATACTGTCTCTATTATATTATGACAGACCAGCTAGATCTACTGTGTCTATTATTTGATGACAGACCAGCTAGATCTACTGTCTCTTTTCTAATTTGACAGACCAGGTAGATCTACTATCTCTATTATATTATGACATACCAGCTAGATCTGCTGTCTCTATTATATTATGACAGACCAGGTAAGTATACTGTCTCTATTATATTATGACAGACCAGCTAGATCTACTGTGTCTATTATTTGATGACAGACCAGCTAGATCTACTGTCTCTTTTCTAATTTGACAGACCAGGTAGATCTACTATCTCTATTATATTATGACATACCAGCTAGATCTACTGTCTCTATTATAATATGACAGACCAGCTAGATCTACTGTCTCTATTATATTTTGACATACCAGGTAGATCTACTGTCTCTGTTATATTATGACAGACCAGCTAGATCTACTGTCTCTGTTATATTATGACAGACCTGGTAGATACACTGTCTCTATTATATTATGACAGACCAGCTAGATCTACTGTCCCTATTATATTATGACAGACCAGCTAGATCTACTGTCTCTATTATATTTTGACAGACCAGCTAGATCTACTGTCTCTATTATATTATGACAGACCAGCTTGATCTACTGTCTCTATTATGTTATGACAGACCAGCTAGATCTACAGTCTCTATGTCTCTATTGTATTATGACAGACCAGCTAGATCTACTGTCTCTATTATATTATGACAGACCAGCTTGATCTACTGTCTCTATGTCTCTATTGTACTATGACAGACCAGCTAGATCTACTGTCTCTATTATACTATGACAGACCAGGTTGATCTACTGTCTCTATTATATTATGACAGACCAGCTAGATCTACTGTCTCTATTCTATTATGACAGACCAGGTTAAACTACAATCTCTATTATCTTATGACAGACCAGCTAGATCTACTGTCTCTATTCTATTATGACAGACCAACTAGATCTACTGTCTCTATTGTGACATGACAGACCAGCTAGATCTACTGTCTCTGTTATATTATGCAGACCTGGTAGATACACTGTCTCTATTATATTATGACAGACCAGCTAGATCTACTGTCCCTATTATATTATGACATACCAGCTAGATCTACTGTCTCTGTATAATATGACAGACCAGCTAGATCTACTGTCTCTATTCTATTATGACCGACCAACTAGATCTACTGTCTCTAGTGTATTATGACAGACCAGCTAGACCACACTGTCTCTGTTATATTATGACGAACCTGGTAGATACACTGTCTCTATTATATCATGACAGACCAGCTGGATCTACTGTCTATTATATTATGACATACCAGCTATTTATTTTTTTATTTTTTTTTTTTATTTTTTTATTTCACCTTTATTTAACCAGGTATGACTAGTTGAGAACAAGTTCTCATTTTACAGCTTGCGACCTGGCCAAGATAAAACATAGCAGTGTGAACAGACAACACAGAGTTACATGGAGTAAACAATTAACTTGGAAGTCAATAACACAGTAGAAAAAAATGGGCAGTCATATACAATGTGTGCAAAGGCATGAGGAGGTAGGCGAATAATGCAATTTTGCAGATTAACACTATGGAGTGATAAATGATCAGATGGGCATGTACAGGTAGAGATATTGGTGTGCAAAGAGCAGAAAAGTAAATAAATAAAAACAGTATAAAACAGTATGGAATGAGGTAGGTGAAAAAGAGACAAGAGCTATTTACCTATAGACTATGTACAACTGCAGCGATCGGTTGCTGCTCGGATAGCTGATGTTTGAAGTTGGAGAGGGAGATAAAAGTCTCAACTTCAGCGATTTTGCAATTCGTTCCAGTCTGAGCAGCAGAGTACTGGAACGAAGGCGGCCAAATGAGGTGTTGGCTTTGGGGATGATCAGTGAGATACACCTGCTGGAGCGCGTGCTACGGATAGGTGTTGCCATCGTGACCAGTGAACTGAGATAAAGCGCTTTTACCTAGCATGGACTTGTAGATGACCTGGAGCCAGTGGGTCTGGCGAGGAATATGTAGTGAGGGCCAGCCGACTAGAACGCATACAAGTCGCAGTGGTGGGTGGTATAAGGTGCTAGTGACAAAACGGATGGCACTGTGGTAGACTGCATCCAGTTTGCTGAGTAGAGTGTTGGAAGCCATTTTGTAGATGACATCGCCGAAGTCGAGATCGGTAGGATAGTCAGTTTTACTAGGGTAAGCTTGGCAGCGTGAGTGAAGGAGGCTTTGTTGCGGAATAGAAAGCCGACTCTGGATTTGATTTTTGATTGGAGATGTTTGATGTGAGTCTGGAAGGAGAGTTTGCAGTCTGCCCAGACACCTAGGTACGATGTCCACATATTCAAGGTTGGAACCATCCAGGTGGTGATGCTAGTCGGGCATGCGGGTGCAGGCAGCGATCGGTTGAAAAGCATGCATTTGGTTTTACTCGCGTTTGGAAAAGAGCAGTTGGAGGCCGCGGAAGGAGTGCTGTATGGCATTGAAGCTCGTTTGGAGGTTTGATAGCACAGTGTCAATGACGGGCGAAAGTATATAGAATGGTGTCGTCTGCGTAGAGGTGGATCAGGGAATCGCCCGCAGCAAGAGCAGCATCATTGATATATACAGAGAAAAGAGTCGACCCGAGAATTGAACCCTGTGGCACCCCCATAGAGACTGCCAGAGGACCGGACAGCATGCCCTCTGATTTGACACACTGAACTCTGTCTGCAAAGTAATTGGTGAACCAGGCAGGCAGTCATCCGAAAAACGAGGCTGTTGAGTCTGCCGATAAGAATTTGGTGATTGACAGAGTCGAAAGCCTTGGCGAGGTCGTGAAGACGGCTGCACAGTACTGTCTTTTATCGATGGCGGTTATGATATCATTTAGTACCTTGAGTGTGGCTGAGTGCACCCGTGACCGCTCGGAAACCAGATTGCACAGCGGAGAAGGTACGGTGGGATTCGAGATGGTCAGTGACCTGTTTGTTGACTTGGCTTTCGAAGACCTTAGATAGGCAGGGCAGGATGGATAGGTCTATAGCAGTTTGGGTCCAGGGTGTCTCCCCCTTTGAAGAGGGGGATGACTGCGGCAGCTTTCAATCCTTGGGGATCTCAGACGATATGAAAGAGAGGTTGAACAGGCTGGTAATAGGGGTTGCGACAATGGCGGCAGATAGTTTCAGAAATAGCGGGTCCAGATTGTGAAGCCCAGCTGATTTGTACGGGTCAGGTTTTGCAGATCTTTCAGAACATCTGCTATCTGGATTTGGGTAAGGAGAACCTGGAGGAGGCTTGGGTGAGGAACTACGGGGCGGAGCTGTTGGCCGAGGTTAGGTAGCCAGGCGGAAGGCATGGCCAGCCGTTGAGAGTGCTTATTGAAGTTTTCGATAATCATGGATTTATCGGTGGAGACCGTGTTTCTAGCCTCAGTGCAGTGGGCAGCTGGGAGGGAGGTGCTCTTGTTCTCCATGGACTTCACAGTGTCCCAGACTTTTTGGAGTTGACTACAGGATGCAAACTTCTGCCTGAAGAAGCTGGCCTTAGCTTTCCTGACTGACTGCGTGTATTGGTTCCTGACTTCCCTGAACAGTTGCATATCACGGGGGCTATTCGATGATATGCAGTCCGCCACAGGATGTTTTGTGCTGGTCGAGGGCAGTCAGGGTCTGGAGTGAACCAAGGGCTGTATCTGTTCTTGGTTCTGCATTTTTTGAACGGAGCATGCTTATCTAAAATGGTGAGGAAGTTACTTTAAGAATGACCAGGCATCCTCAACTGACGGGATGAGGTCAATGTCCTTCCAGGATACACGGGCCAGGTCGATTAGAAAGGCCTGCTCACAGAAGTGTTTTTAGGGAGCGTTTGACAGTGATGAGGGTGGTCGTTTGACTGCGGCTCCGTGGCGGATACAGGCGATGAGGCAGTGATCGCTGAGATCTGGTTGAAGACAGCGGAGGTATATTTGGAGGGCCAGTTGGTCAGGATGGCGTCTATGAGGGTGCCCTTGTTTACAGAGTTAGAAGGGTTGTACCTGGTGGGTTCCTTGATGATTTGAGTGAGATTGAGGGCATCTAGCTTAGATTGTAGGACTGCCGGGGTGTTAAGCATATCCCAGTTTAGGTCACCTAACAGAACAAACTCTGAAGCTAGATGGGGGCGATCAATTCACAAATGGTGTCAGGGCGCAGCTGGGAGCTGACGGGGTCGGTAGCAGGCGGCAACAGTGATAGACTTGTTTCTGAGAGAGTAATTTTTCAAAATTAGTAGTTCAAACTGTTTGGTATGGACCTGGAAAGTATGACATTACTTTGCAGGCTATCTCTGCAGTAGACTGCGACTCCGCCCCCCTTTGGCAGTTTCTATCTTGACGGAAGATGTTATAGTTGGGTATGGAAATCTCTAGATTTTGGTGGCCTTCCTGAGCCAGGATTCAGACACGGCAAGGACATCAGGGTTAGCAGAGGTGTGCTAAAGCAGTGAGTAAAACAAACTTAGGGAGGAGGCTTCTGATGTTGACATGCATAAAACCAAGACTTTTTTCGATCACAGAAGTCAACAAATGAGGGTACCTGGGGGCATGCAGGGCCTGGGTTTACCTCCACATCACCCGCGGAACAGAGAAGGAGTAGTATGAGGGTGCGGCTAAAGGCTATCAAAACTGGTCGCCTAGAGCGTTGGGGGCAGAGGATAAGAGGAGCAGGTTTCTGGGCATGGTAGAATATATTCAGGGCATAATGCGCAGACAGGGGTATGGTGGGGTGCGGGTACAGCGGAGGTAAGCCCAGGCACTGGGTGATGATGAGAGAGGTTGTATCTCTGGACATGCTGGTTGTAATGGGTGAGGTCACCGCATGTGTGGGGGGTGGGACAAAGGAGGTAACAGGGGTATGCAGAGTGGATCTAGGGGCTCCATTGTGAACTAAAACAATGATAACTAACCTGAACAACAGTATACAAGGCATATTGACATTTGGGAGAGACATACAGCGAGGCATACAGTAATCACAGGTGTTGAATTGGGAAAGCTAGATCTACTGTCTCTATTAGATTATGACAGACCAGCTAGATCTACTGTCTCTATTATATTTTGACATACCAGGTAGATCTACTGTCTCTGTTATATTATGACAGACCAGCTAGATCTACTGTCTCTATTATATTATGACAGACCAGCTAGATCTACTGTCTCTATTATATTTTGACATACCAGGTAGATCTACTGTCTCTGTTATATTATGACAGACCAGCTAGATCTACTGTCTCTGTTATATTATGACAGACCTGGTAGATACACTGTCTCTATTATATTATGACAGACCAGCTAGATCTACTGTCCCTATTATATTATGACAGACCAGCTAGATCTACTGTCTCTATTATATTTTGACAGACCAGCTAGATCTACTGTCTCTATTCTATTATGACAGACCAACTAGATCTACTGTCTCTATTGTATTATGACAGACCAGCTAGATCTACTGTCTCTGTTATATTATGACAGACCTGGTAGATACACTGTCTCTATTATATTATGACAGACCAGCTAGATCTACTGTCCCTATTATATTATGACATACCAGCTAGATCTACTGTCTCTATTATAATATGACAGACCAGCTAGATCTACTGTCTCTATTCTATTATGACAGACCAACTAGATCTACTGTCTCTAGTGTATTATGACAGACCAGCTAGATCTACTGTCTCTGTTATATTATGACAGACCTGGTAGATACACTGTCTCTATTATATCATGACAGACCAGCTAGATCTACTGTCCCTATTATATTATGACATACCAGCTAGATCTACTGTCTCTATTATAATATGACAGACCAGCTATTTATTTTTTTATTTTTTTATTTTTTTTATTTCACCTTTATTTAACCAGGTAGGCTAGTTGAGAACAAGTTCTCATTTGCAACTGCGACCTGGCCAAGATAAAGCATAGCAGTGTGAACAGACAACACAGAGTTACACATGGAGTAAACAATTAGCAAGTCAATAACACAGTAGAAAAAAAATGGGCAGTCTATATACAATGTGTGCAAAAGGCATGAGGAGGTAGGCGAATAATACAATTTTGCAGATTAACACTGGAGTGATAAATGATCAGATGGGCATGTACAGGTAGAGATATTGGTGTGCAAAAGAGCAGAAAAGTAAATAAATAAAAACAGTATAAAAACAGTATGGGAATGAGGTAGGTGAAAAAGGGTGAGCTATTTACCTATAGACTATGTACAGCTGCAGCGATCGGTTAGCTGCTCGGATAGCTGATCTTTGAAGTTGGAGAGGGAGATAAAAGTCTCCAACTTCAGCGATTTTTGCAATTCGTTCCAGTCACAGGCAGCAGAGTACTGGAACGAAAGGCGGCCAAATGAGGTGTTGGCTTTAGGGATGATCAGTGAGATACACCTGCTGGAGCGCGTGCTACGGATGGGTGTTGCCATCGTGACCAGTGAACTGAGATAAGGCGGAGCTTTACCTAGCATGGACTTGTAGATGACCTGGAGCCAGTGGGTCTGGCGACGAATATGTAGTGAGGGCCAGCCGACTAGAGCATACAAGTCGCAGTGGTGGGTGGTATAAGGTGCTTTAGTGACAAAACGGATGGCACTGTGGTAGACTGCAACCAGTTTGCTGAGTAGAGTGTTGGAAGCCATTTTGTAGATGACATCGCCGAAGTCGAGGATCGGTAGGATAGTCAGTTTTACTAGGGTAAGCTTGGCAGCGTGAGTGAAGGAGGCTTTGTTGCGGAATAGAAAGCCGACTCTGGATTTGATTTTTGATTGGAGATGTTTGATGTGAGTCTGGAAGGAGAGTTTGCAGTCTAGCCAGACACCTAGGTACTTATAGATGTCCACATATTCAAGGTTGGAACCATCCAGGGTGGTGATGCTAGTCGGGCATGCGGGTGCAGGCAGCGATCGGTTGAAAAGCATGCATTTGGTTTTACTCGCGTTTAAGAGCAGTTGGAGGCCACGGAAGGAGTGCTCTATGGCATTGAAGCTCGTTTGGAGGTTGGATAGCACAGTGTCCAATGACGGGCCGAAAGTATATAGAATGGTGTCGTCTGCGTAGAGGTGGATCAGGGAATCGCCCGCAGCAAGAGCAACATCATTGATATATACAGAGAAAAGAGTCGGCCCGAGAATTGAACCCTGTGGCACCCCATAGAGACTGCCAGAGGACCGGACAGCATGCCCTCTGATTTGACACACTGAACTCTGTCTGCAAAGTAATTGGTGAACCAGGCAAGGCAGTCATCCGAAAAACCGAGGCTGTTGAGTCTGCCGATAAGAATTTGGTGATTGACAGAGTCGAAAGCCTTGGCGAGGTCGATGAAGACGGCTGCACAGTACTGTCTTTTATCGATGGCGGTTATGATATCATTTAGTACCTTGAGTGTGGCTGAGGTGCACCCGTGACCGGCTCGGAAACCAGATTGCACAGCGGAGAAGGTACGGTGGGATTCGAGATGGTCAGTGACCTGTTTGTTGACTTGGCTTTCGAAGACCTTAGATAGGCAGGGCAGGATGGATATAGGTCTATAGCAGTTTGGGTCCAGGGTGTCTCCCCTTTGAAGAGGGGGATGACTGCGGCAGCTTTCCAATCCTTGGGGATCTCAGACGATATGAAAGAGAGGTTGAACAGGCTGGTAATAGGGGTTGCGACAATGGCGGCAGATAGTTTCAGAAATAGCGGGTCCAGATTGTCAAGCCCAGCTGATTTGTACGGGTCCAGGTTTTGCAGCTCTTTCAGAACATCTGCTATCTGGATTTGGGTAAAGGAGAACCTGGAGAGGCTTGGGTGAGGAACTACGGGGGGCGGAGCTGTTGGCCGAGGTTGGAGTAGCCAGGCGGAAGGCATGGCCAGCCGTTGAGAAGTGCTTATTGAAGTTTTCGATAATCATGGATTTATCGGTGGAGACCGTGTTTCCTAGCCTCAGTGCAGTGGGCAGCTGGGAGGAGGTGCTCTTGTTCTCCATGGACTTCACAGTGTCCCAGAACTTTTTGGAGTTGGAGCTACAGGATGCAAACTTCTGCCTGAAGAAGCTGGCCTTAGCTTTCCTGACTGACTGCGTGTATTGGTTCCTGACTTCCCTGAACAGTTGCATATCACGGGGGCTATTCGATGCTATTGCAGTCCGCCACAGGATGTTTTTGTGCTGGTCGAGGGCAGTCAGGTCTGGAGTGAACCAAGGGCTGTATCTGTTCTTGGTTCTGCATTTTTTGAACGGAGCATGCTTATCTAAAATGGTGAGGAAGTTACTTTTAAAGAATGACCAGGCATCCTCAACTGACGGGATGAGGTCAATGTCCTTCCAGGATACACGGGCCAGGTCGATTAGAAAGGCCTGCTCACAGAAGTGTTTTAGGGAGCGTTTGACAGTGATGAGGGGTGGTCGTTTGACTGCGGCTCCGTGGCGGATACAGGCGATGAGGCAGTGATCGCTGAGATCCTGGTTGAAGACAGCGGAGGTATATTTGGAGGGCCAGTTGGTCAGGATGACGTCTATGAGGGTGCCCTTGTTTACAGAGTTAGGGTTGTACCTGGTGGGTTCCTTGATGATTTGAGTGAGATTGAGGGCATCTTGCTTAGATTGTAGGACTGCCGGGGTGTTAAGCATATCCCAGTTTAGTCACCTAACAGAACAAACTCTGAAGCTAGATGGGGCGATCAATTCACAAATGGTGTCCAGGGCGCAGCTGGGAGCTGACGGGGTCGGTAGCAGGCGGCAACAGTGATAGACTTGTTTCTGGAGAGAGTAATTTTCAAAATTAGTAGTTCAAACTGTTTGGGTATGGACCTGGAAAGTATGACATTACTTTGCAGGCTATCTCTGCAGTAGACTGCGACTCCGCCCCTTTGGCAGTTCTATCTTGACGAAGATGTTATAGTTGGTATGGAAATCTCTGAATTTTGGTGGCTCTTCCGAGCCAGGATTCAGACACGGGCAAGGACATCAGGGTTAGCAGAGTGTGCTAAAGCAGTGAGTAAAACAAACTTAGGGAGGAGGCTTCTGATGTTGACATGCATAAAACCAAGACTTTTTCGATCACAGAAGTCAACAAATGAGGGTACCTGAGGGCATGCAGGGCCTGGGTTTACTGCACTCCACATCACCCGCTGAACAGAGAAGGAGTAGTATGAGGGTGCGGCTAAAGGCTATCAAAACTGGTCGCCTAGAGCGTTGGGGGCAGAGGATAAGAGAGCAGGTTTCTGGGCATGGTAGAATATATTCAGGGCATAATGCGCAGACAGGGTATGGTGGGGTGCAGGGTACAGCGGAGGTAAGCCCAGGCACTGGGTGATGATGAGAGAGGTTGTATCTCTGGACATGCTGGTTGTAATGGGTGAGGTCACCGCATGTGTGGGGGTGGGACAAAGGAGGTAAACAGGGGTATGCAGAGTGGATCTAGGGGCTCCATTGTGAACTAAAACAATGATAACTAACCTGAACAACAGTATACAAGGCATATTGACATTTGGGAGAGACATACAGCGAGGCATACAGTAATCACAGGTGTTGAATTGGGAAAAAGCTAGATCTACTGTCTCTATTAGATTATGACAGACCAGCTAGATCTACTGTCTCTATTATATTTTGACATACCAGGTAGATCTACTGTCTCTGCTATATTATGACAGACCAGCTAGATCTACTGTCTCTATTATATTATGACAGACCAGCTAGATCTACTGTCTTATTATATTTTGACATACCAGGTAGATCTACTGTCTCTGTTATATTATGACAGACCAGCTAGATCTACTGTCTCTGTTATATTATGACAGACCTGGTAGATACACTGTCTCTATTATTATATTATGACAGACCAGCTAGATCTACTGTCCCTATTATATTATGACAGACCAGCTAGATCTACTGTCTCTATTATATTTTGACAGACCAGCTAGATCTACTGTCTCTATTACATTATGACAGACCAGCTTGATCTACTGTCTCTATTATGTTATGACAGACCAGCTAGATCTACTGTCTCTATGTCTCTATTGTACTATGACAGACCAGGTAGATCTACTGTCTCTATTATATTATGACAGACCAGCTTGATCTACTGTCTCTATTATGTTATGACAGACCAGCTAGATCTACTGTCACTATGTCTCTATTGTACTATGACAGACCGGCTAGATCTACTGTCTCTATTATATTATGACAGACCAGCTAGATCTACTGTCTCTATTCTATTATGACAGACCAGGTTAAACTACAATCTCTATTATCTTATGACAGACCAGCTAGATCTACTGTCTCTGGCCTATTATGACAGACCAGCTAGATCTACTGTCTCTATTGTATTATGACAGACCAGCTAGATCTACTGTCTCTATTGTATTATGACAGACCAGCTAGATCTACTATCTCTATTATATCATGACAGACCAGCTAGATCAACTTACTCTATTATATTATGACAGACCAGCTAGATATACTGTCTCATATTATGACAGAGCAACTAGATCTACTGTCTATATTGTACTATGACAGACCAGCTAGATCTACTGTCTCTATTATACTATGACAGACCAGGTAGATCTAATGTCTCTATTGTATTATGACAGACTAGCTAGATCTGCTGTCTCTATTATATTATGACAGACCAGGTGAGTATACTGTCTCTATTATATTATGACAGACCAGCTAGATCTACTGTGTCTATTATAATTTGACAGACCAGCTAGATCTACTGTCTCTATTATATTATGACAGACCAGCTAGATCTACTGTCTCTATTATATTTTGACAGACCTGGTAGATACACTGTCACTATTATATTAAAACAGACCAGCTATATCTACTGTCTATATTATAATATGACAGACCAGCTAGATCTACTGTCTCTATTATATTATGACAGACCAGCTAGATCTACTGTCTCTATTATATTTTGACATACCAGGTAGATCTACTGTCTCTGTTATATTATGACAGACCAGCTAGATCTACTGTCTCTATTAGATTATGACAGACCAGCTAGATCTAATGTCTCTATTATATTTGACATACCAGGTAGATCTACTGTCTCTGTTATATTATGACAGACCAGCTAGATCTACTGTCTCTATTATATTATGACAGACCAGCTAGATCTACTGTCTCTATTATATTTTGACATACCAGGTAGATCTACTGTCTCTGTTATATTATGACAGACCAGCTAGATCTACTGTCTCTGTTATATTATGACAGACCTGGTAGATACACTGTCTCTATTATATTATGACAGACCAGCTAGATCTACTGTCCCTATTATATTATGACAGACCAGCTAGATCTACTGTCTCTATTATATTTTGACAGACCAGCTAGATCTACTGTCTCTATTATATTATGACAGACCAGCTTGATCTACTGTCTCTATTATGTTATGACAGACCAGCTAGATCTACTGTCTCTATGTCTCTATTGTACTATGACAGACCAGGTAGATCTACTGTCTCTATTATATTATGACAGACCAGCTTGATCTACTGTCTCTATTATGTTATGACAGACCAGCTAGATCTACTGTCACTATGTCTCTATTGTACTATGACAGACCGGCTAGATCTACTGTCTCTATTATATTATGACAGACCAGCTAGATCTACTGTCTCTATTCTATTATGACAGACCAGGTTAAACTACAATCTCTATTATCTTATGACAGACCAGCTAGATCTACTGTCTCTATTATATTTTGACATACCAGGTAGATCTACTGTCTCTGTTATATTATGACAGACCAGCTAGATCTACTGTCTCTGTTATATTATGACAGACCTGGTAGATACACTGTCTCTATTATATTATGACAGACCAGCTAGATCTACTGTCCCTATTATATTATGACAGACCAGCTAGATCTACTGTCTCTATTATATTTTGACAGACCAGCTAGATCTACTGTCTCTATTACATTATGACAGACCAGCTTGATCTACTGTCTCTATTATGTTATGACAGACCAGCTAGATCTACTGTCTCTATGTCTCTATTGTACTATGACAGACCAGGTAGATCTACTGTCTCTATTATATTATGACAGACCAGCTTGATCTACTGTCTCTATTATGTTATGACAGACCAATAGATCTTCACTATCTCACTATGTCTCTATTGTACTATGACAGACCGGCTAGATCTACTGTCTCTATTATATTATGACAGACCAGCTAGATCTACTGTCTCTATTCTATTATGACAGACCAGGTTAAACTACAATCTCTATTATCTTATGACAGACCAGCTAGATCTACTGTCTCTATTCTATTATGACAGACCAGCTAGATCTACTGTCTCTATTGTATTATGACAGACCAGCTAGATCTACTGTCTCTATTGTATTATGACAGACCAGCTAGATCTACTATCTCTATTGTATTATGACAGACCAGCTAGATCAACTTACTCTATTATATTATGACAGACCAGCTAGATATACTGTCTCATATTATGACAGAGCAACTAGATCTACTGTCTATATTGTACTATGACAGAGCAGCTAGATCTACTGTCTCTATTATACTATGACAGACCAGGTAGATCTACTGTCTCTATTGTATTATGACAGACTAGCTAGATCTGCTGTCTCTATTATATTATGACAGACCAGGTGAGTATACTGTCTCTATTATATTATGACAGACCAGCTAGATCTACTGTCTCTATTATAATTTGACAGACCAGCTAGATCTACTGTCTCTGCTATATTATGACAGACCTGGTAGATACACTGTCACTATTATATTAAAACAGACCAGCTATATCTACTGTCTATATTATAATATGACAGACCAGCTAGATCTACTGTCTCTATTATATTATGACAGACCAGCTAGATCTACTGTCTCTATTATATTTTGACATACCAGGTAGATCTACTGTCTCTGTTATATTATGACAGACCAGCTAGATCTACTGTCTCTATTAGATTATGACAGACCAGCTAGATCTACTGTCTCTATTATATTTTGACATACCAGGTAGATCTACTGTCTCTGTTATATTATGACAGACCAGCTAGATCTACTGTCTCTATTATATTATGACAGACCAGCTAGATCTACTGTCTCTATTATATTTTGACATACCAGGTAGATCTACTGTCTCTGTTATATTATGACAGACCAGCTAGATCTACTGTCTCTGTTATATTATGACAGACCTGGTAGATACACTGTCTCTATTATATTATGACAGACCAGCTAGATCTACTGTCCCTATTATATTATGACAGACCAGCTAGATCTACTGTCTCTATTATATTTTGACAGACCAGCTAGATCTACTGTCTCTATTATATTATGACAGACCAGCTTGATCTACTGTCTCTATTATGTTATGACAGACCAGCTAGATCTACTGTCTCTATGTCTCTATTGTACTATGACAGACCAGGTAGATCTACTGTCTCTATTATATTATGACAGACCAGCTTGATCTACTGTCTCTATTATGTTATGACAGACCAGCTAGATCTACTGTCACTATGTCTCTATTGTACTATGACAGACCGGCTAGATCTACTGTCTCTATTATATTATGACAGACCAGCTAGATCTACTGTCTCTATTCTATTATGACAGACCAGGTTAAACTACAATCTCTATTATCTTATGACAGACCAGCTAGATCTACTGTCTCTATTCTATTATGACAGACCAGCTAGATCTCCTGTCTCTATTGTATTATGACAGACCAGCTAGATCTACTGTCTCTATTGTATTATGACAGACCAGCTAGATCTACTATCTCTATTATATCATGACAGACCAGCTAGATCAACTTACTCTATTATATTATGACAGACCAGCTAGATATACTGTCTCATATTATGACAGAGCAACTAGATCTACTGTCTATATTGTACTATGACAGACCAGCTAGATCTACTGTCTCTATTATACTATGACAGACCAGGTAGATCTAATGTCTCTATTGTATTATGACAGACTAGCTAGATCTGCTGTCTCTATTATATTATGACAGACCAGGTGAGTATACTGTCTCTATTATATTATGACAGACCAGCTAGATCTA
>NW_026288930.1:0-25790 GCF_023373465.1 Oncorhynchus keta | reverse complement strand
TGTGTGCAAAGGCAGAGGTAGGCGAATAATTACAATTTAGCAGATTAACACTGGAGTGATAAATGATCAGATGGTCATGTACAGGTAGAGATATTGGTGTGCAAAAGAGCAGAAAAGTAAATAAATAAAAACAGTATGGGGATGAGGAAGGTAAAAAATGGGTGGGCTATTTGCCGATAGACTATGTACAGCTGCAGAGATCGGTTAGCTGCTCAGATAGCAGATGTTTGAAGTTGGTGAGGGAGATAAGTCTCCAACTTCAGCGATTTTTGCAATTCGTTCCAGTCACAGGGCAGAGAACTGGAACGACAGGCGGCCAAATGAGGTGTTGGCTTTAGGATGATCGGTGAGATACACCTGCTGGAGCGCATGCTACGGATGGGTGTTGCCATCGTGACCAGTGAACTGAGATAAGGCGGAGCTTTACCTAGCATGGACTTGTAGATGACCTGAGCCAGTGGGTCTGGCGGCGAATATGTAGCGAGGGCCAGCCGACGAGACGTTACAAGTCGCAGTGGTGGGTGGTATAAGGTGCTTTAGTGACAAAACGGATGGCACAGTGATAAACTGCATCCAGTTTGCCGAGAAGAGTGTTGGAAGCAATTTTGTAGGTGACATCGCCAAAGTCGAGGATCGGTAGGATAGTCAGTTTTACGAGGGTAAGTTTGGCGGAGTGAGTGAAGGAGGCTTTGTTGCGGAATAGAAAGCCGACTTTTGCTTTGATTTTCGATTGGAGATGTTTGATATGAGTCTGGAAGGAGAGTTTACAGTCTAGCCAGACACCTAGGTACGCATAGATGTCCACATATTCAAGGTTGGAACCATCCAGGGTGGTGATGCTAGTCAGGCGTGCGGGTGCAGGCAGTGAGCGGTTGAAAAGCATGCATTTGGTTTTACTAGCGTTTAAAGAGCAGTTGGAGGCCACGGAAGGAGTGTTGTATGGCATTGAAGCTCGTTTGGAGGTTAGATAGTACAGTGTCCAGGACGGGGAGTATATAGAATGGTGTCGTCTGCGTAGAGTGGATCAGGGAATAGCCCGCAGCAAGAAACAACATCATTGATATATACAGAGAAAGAGTCGAAGCCCGAGGAATTGAACCCTGTGGCACCCCATAGAGACTGCCAGAGGGACGGACAGCATGCTCTCCGATTTGACACACTGAACTCTGTCTGCAAAGTAATTGAGTGAACCAGGCAAGGCAGTCATCCGAAAAACCGAGGCTACTGAGTCTGCCGCTAAGAATATGTTGATTGACCGAGTGAAAGCCTTGAGTCGATGAGAACGGCACAGTACTGTCTTTATCGATAAGCGGTTATGATATTGTTTAGTACCTTGGCGTGGCTGAGGTGCACCCGTGACGGCCGAGAGCCAGGTGCACAGCGGAGAAGGTGCGGTGGGATTCGAGATGGTCAGTGACCTGTTTGTTGACTTGGCTTTAGAGACCTTAGATAGGCAGGGCAGGATGGATATAGGTCTGTAACAGTTTGGGTCCAGGGTGTCTCCCCCTTTGAAGAGGGGATGACTCGCGTCTTTCAATCGCTTGGGGATCTCAGGCTGATATGAGAGTTGAATAGGCTGGTAATAGGGGTTGCGACAATGGCGGCGGCGGATAGTTTCTAGAAATAGGGGTCCAGATTGTCCAAGCCCAGCTGATTTGTGCGGGTCCAGGTTTTGCAGCTCTTTCAGAACATCTGCTATCTGGATTTGGGTAGGGAGAACCTGGAGAAGCTTGGGCAGTAGCTGCGGGGGGGGCGGAGCTGTTGGCCGAGGTTGAGTAGCCAGGTGGAAGGCATGGCCAGCCGTTGAGAAATGCTTGTTGAAGTTTTCGATAATCATGGATTTATCGGTGGTGACCGTGTTACCTAGCCTCAGTGCAGTGGGCAGCTGGGAGGAGGTGCTCTTGTTCTCCATGGACTTCACAGTGTCCCAGAACCTTTTTGGAGTTGAGCTACAGGATGCAAACTTCTGCCTGAAGAAGGTAATTCCTCGCTTTCCTGACTGACTGCGTGTATTGGTTCCTGACTTCCTGAACAGTTGCATATCGCGGGGACTGTTCGATGCTATTGCAGTCCGCCACAGGATGTTTTTGTGCTGGTCGAGGGCAGTCAGGGTCTGAGTGAACCAAGGGCTGGCATCTGTTCTTGGTTCTGCATTTTTGAACGGAGCATGCTTATCTAAATGGTGAGGAAGTTACTTAAAGAATGACCAGGCATCCTCAACTGACGGGATGAGGTCAATGTCCTTCCAGGATACCCGGGCCAGGTCGATTAGAAAGGCCTGCTCACAGAAGTGTTTTAGGGAGCGTTTGACAGTGATGAGGGGTGGTCGCTAACTGCGGCCCGTAGCGGATACAGGCAATGAGGCAGTGATAGCTGAGATCCTGATTGAAGACAGCGGAGGTGTATTTGGAGGGCCAGTTGGTCAGGATAACGCCTATGAGGGTGCCCTTGTTTACAGATTTAGGGTTGTACCTGGTGGGTTCCTTGGATGATTTGTGTGAGATTGAGGCATCTAGCTTAGATTGTAGGACTGCCGGGGTGTTAAGCATATCCCAGTTTAGGTCACCTAACAGAACAAACTCTGAAGCTAGATGGGGGCAATCAATTCACAAATGGTGTCCAGGGCACAAAAAAGCAGCTGGGTGCTGAGGGGGTCGGTAGCAGGCGGCAACAGTGAAAGACTTATTTCTGAGAGAGTAATTTTCAAAATTAGTAGTTCAAACTGTTTGGGTATGGACCTGGAAAGTATGACATTACTTTGCAGGCTATCCCTGTAGACTGCAACTCCTCCCCTTGGCAGTTCTATCTTTGACGGAAGATGTTATAGTTGGGCATGGAAATCTCAGAATTTTGGTGGGCTTCCTGAGCCAGGATTCAGACACGGCAAGGACATCAGGTTAGCAGAGGTGTGCTAAAGCAGTGAGTAAAACAAACTTAGGGAGGAGGCTTGATGTTTACATGCATGAAACCAAGGCTTTTTCGATCACAGAAGTCAACAAATGAGGGTGCCTGGGGACATGCAGGGCTGGGTTTACCTCCACATCACCCGGAAGAGAGGGAGGAGTAGTATGAGGGTGCGGCTAAAGGCTATCAAAACTGGTCACCTAGAGCGTTGGGGACAGAGAATGAAAGGAGCAGATTTCTGCATGGTAGAATATATTCAGGGCATAATGCGCAGACAGGGGTATGGGGTGTGGGCACAGCGGAGGTAAGCCCATGCACTGGGTGATGATGAGAGAGGTTGTATCCTGGACATGCTGGCTGTAATGGGTGAGGTCACCGCATGTGGGAGGTGGGACAAAGGAGGTATCAGGGGTATGAAGAGTGGATCTAGGGCTCCATTGTAAAACTAAAACAATGATAACTAACCTGAACAACACTATACAAGGCATATTGACATTTGAGAGAGACATACAGTAATCACAGGTGTTGAATTGGGAGAGCTAGCTAAAACAGTAGCTAAAACAGTAGGTGACAACAGCAATCAGCTAGCACAACAACAGCAGGTAAAATGGCGTAGGCTAGGCAGGGGGGTCGGATTAACTACACACAGAGCCTGAGTGGGCTAAATGACAGATAAAAACAAACAAGCAGAATGGAGTACCGTGATTAATGGACAGTCTAGCACGCATCAGCTATGTAGCCAAGTGATCAGTGTCCAGGGGGGCAGCGGTGGATGGGGCAGGGAAGCTGGACTGGCGAGTGTTATCCAGGTTAAAAAACAGTTAGCAGTGGCTAACAATGACTAAATAGCTTGTAGCTAGTTAGCTGGTTAGCTTCTGGAGGTTCTTGAGTGTGTTCTAAAATTAAAAATAATGGCGATTCCTTATCACATTGGCGAGGCAGGTTACCGGAAGGTGGCAAACAAATAAACATTGAAAAGGAAAGCAATATGGGTCCAGTGGAGTGTTTGGGACGCGGCGATTCAGACGGTTAGTAGGCCTGTGCTAACAAGCTAACAGTTAGTAGGCCAGGGCTAAAAACAAGGCAGCAGCTAGCGGACTGGGGCTAAACCAGCCAGCAGGCCGAATTAGCAAGGGACGTCGCTATGGTGTTACTATGGTGTAACTGTGGTGTTACTGTGCTGTTACTGAACCTTTGATTATTGTGGTGTTACTAACCCGGTTGTTACTGTGGTGTTACTGTGGTGTTACTGAACCTGGTGTTACTATGGTGTTACTATGGTGTAACTGTGGTGTTACTGAACCTGGTGTTACTGAACCTGGTGTTACTGAACATGCTGTTACTGAACCTGGTGTTACTGAACCTGGTATTATTGTGGTGTTACTAACCCTGGTGTTACTGTGCTGTTACTGTGCTGTTACTTTGCTGTTACTGAACCCGGTGTTACTGAACCCGGTGTTACTGAACCTGGTGTTACTGAACCTGGTGTTACTGTGGTGTTACTGAGCCTGGTGTTACTGTGGTGTTACTGAACCTGGTGTTACTGTAGTGTTACTGAACCTGGTGTTAAATATCCTGGTGTTACTGTGGTGTTACTGAACCTGGTGTTACTGATCCTGCTGTTACTGTGGTGTTACTGAACCTGGTGTTACTGTAGTGTTTTTGAACCTGGTGTTACTGATCCTGGTGTTACTGTGGTGTTACTGTGCTGTTACTGAACCTGGTGTTACTGTGGTGTTACTGAACCTGGTGTTACTGAACCTGGTTTTACTGATCCTGGTGTTACTGTGGTGTTACTGAACCTGGTGTTACTGATCCTGGTGTTACTGTAGTGTTACTGAACCTGGTTTTACTGATCCTGGTGTTACTGTGGTGTTACTGAACCTGGTGTTACTGATCCTGGTGTTACTGTGGTGTTACTGTGCTGTTACTGAACCTGGTGTTACTGTGGTGTTACTGAACCTGGTGTTACTGAACCTGGTTTTACTGATCCTGGTGTTACTGTGGTGTTACTGAACCTGGTTTTACTGATCCTGGTGTTACTGTGGTGTTACTGAACCTGGTTTTACTGATCCTGATGTTACTGTGGTGTTACTGAACCTGATTTTACTGATCCTGGTGTTACTGAACCTGGTTTTACTGATCCGGTGTTACTGTGGGTGTTACTAACCTGGTTTTACTGATCCGGTGTTACTGTGGTGTTACTGAACCTGGTGTTATTGTGGTATTACTGTGCTGTTACTGAACCTGGTGTTACTGAACCTGGTGTTAATGAACCTGGTGTTACTGTGGTGTTACTGATCCTGGTGTTACTGTGCTGTTACTGAACCTGGTATTACTGTGGTGTTACTGTGGTGTTACTGAACCTGGTGTTATTGTGGTATTACTGTGCTGTTAATGAACCTGGTGTTACTGAACCTGGTGTTACTGAACCTGGTGTTACTGAACCTGGTGTTAATGAACCTGGTGTTACTGAACCTGGTTTAAACACTGGGCTAAATACTGCAGGGTCAGGACAACATAACAGTCATTGCAGGGTTAAACACTGGGCTAAATACTGCAGGGTCAGGACCACATAACAGTCATTGCAGGGTTAAACACTGGGCTAAATACTGCAGGGTCAGGACAACATAACAGTCATTGCAGGGTTAAACACTGGGCTAAATACTGTAGGGTCAGGACAACATACCAGTCATTGCAGGGTTAAACACTGGGCTAAATACTGTAGGGTCAGGACAACATAACAGTCATTGCAGGGTTAAACACTGGGCTAAATACTGCAGGGTCAGGACAACATAACAGTCATTGCAGGGTTAAACACTGGGCTAAATACTGCAGGGTCAGGACAACATAACAGTCATTGCAGGGTTAAACACTGGGCTAAATACTGCAGGGTCAGGACAACATAACAGTCATTGCAGGGTTAAACACTGGGCTAAATACTGCAGGGTCAGGACAACATAACAGTCATTGCAGGGTTAAACACTGGGCTAAATACTGCAGGGTCAGGACAACATAACAGTCATTGCAGGGTTAAACACTGGGCTAAATACTGCAGGGTCAGGACAACATAACAGTCATTGCAGGGTTAAACACTGGGCTAAATACTGTAGGGTCAGGACAACATAACAGTCATTGCAGGGTTAAACACTGGGCTAAATACTGCAGGGTCAGGACAACATAACAGTCATTGCAGGGTTAAACACTGGGCTAAATACTGTAGGGTCAGGACAACATACCAGTCATTGCAGGGTTAAACACTGGGCTAAATACTGTAGGGTCAGGACAACATAACAGTCATTGCAGGGTTAAACACTGGGCTAAATACTGCAGGGTCAGGACAACATAACAGTCATTGCAGGGTTAAACACTGGGCTAAATACTGTAGGGTCAGGACAACATAACAGTCATTGCAGGGTTAAACACTGGGCTAAATACTGCAGGGTCAGGACAACATAACAGTCATTGCAGGGTTAAACACTGGGCTAAATACTGCAGGGTCAGGACAACATAACAGTCATTGCAGGGTTAAACACTGGGCTAAATACTGTAGGGTCAGGACAACATAACAGTCATTGCAGGGTTAAACACTGGGCTAAATACTGCAGGGTCAGGACAACATAACAGTCATTGCAGGGTTAAACACTGGGCTAAATACTGCAAGGTCAGGACAACATAGTGTGGTGCAAAATGATGTGTGTGTGTGTGTGTGTGTGTGTGTGTGTGTGTGTGTGTGTGTGTGTGTGTGTGTGTGTGTGTGTGTGTGTGTGTGTGTGTGTGTGTGTGTGTGTGTGTGTGTGTGTGTGTGTGTGTGTGTGTGTGTGTCTGTGTCTGTGTGTGTGTGTGACAGAGGGATTGATGAGGCAGTGTGCTCACGTGTCAGCATACACATGCATGCTGGTAGTGTTCTCACCAAGGTCAGGACAACATAGTGTGGTGCATGCTGGTAGTGTTCTCACCAAGGTCAGGACAACATAGTGTGGTGCATGCTGGTAGTGTTCTCACGTGTCAGGTCAGGACAACATAGTGTGGTGCATGCTGGTAGTGTTCTCACGTGTCAGGTCAGGACAACATAGTGTGGTGCATGCTGGTAAGGGTGTAGGCATGCTGTGTATATGCCTTCCTACTTCATCTGTTCTCTCCTCCTCAGCCTTCCCCCAGTGGATCAGCACGATAAACGACAGCCAGTTAGACAGTGGAGATCAGCTGCACTGGGAGTGCAAGGCCACAGGGATCCCTAGACCCACCTACCGCTGGCTCCGCAATGGAGAGTTGATCACACCACAGGTACTCACACACAGGTTCTCACGAATACACAGCATGATTTCAGCAATATACCCAGGTCTGGAATACACAGCATCATTTCAGCAATATACCCAGTTCTAGAATACACAGCATCATTTCAGCAATATACCCAGTTCTAGAATACACAGCATCATTTCAGCAATATACCCAGTTCTAGAATACACAGCATCATTTCAGCAATATACTCAGTTCTAGAATACACAGCATGATTTCAGCAATATACCCAGTTCTAGAATACACAGCATGATTTCAGCAATATACCCAGTTCTAGAATACACAGCATGATTTCAGCAATATACCCAGTTCTAGAATACACAGCATGATTTCAGCAATATACCCAGTTCTAGAATACACAGAATCATTTCAGCAATATACCCAGGTCTGGAATACACAGCATCATTTCAGCAATATAACCGGTTCTAGAATACACAGCATCATTTCAGCAATATACCCAGGTCTGGAATACACAGCATCATTTCAGCAAAATAACCAGTTCTAGAATACACAGCATCATTTCAGCAATATACCCAGTTCTAGAATACACAGCATCATTTCAGCAATATACCCAGTTCTAGAATACACAGCATCATTTCAGCAATATACCCAGTTCTAGAATACACAGCATCATTTCAGCAATATACCCAGGTCTGGAATACACAGCATCATTTCAGCAATATACCCAGTTCTAGAATACACAGCATCATTTCAGCAATATACCCAGTTCTAGAATACACAGCATCATTTCAGCAATATAACCAGTTCTAGAATACACAGCATCATTTCATCAATATACCCAGTTCTAGAATACACAGCATCATTTCAGCAATATACCCAGTTCTAGAATACACAGCATGATTTCAGCAATATACCCAGTTCTAGAATACACAGCATGATTTCAGCAATATACCCAGGTCTGGAATACACAGCATCATTTCAGCAAAATAACCAGTTCTAGAATACACAGCATCATTTCAGCAAAATAACCAGTTCTAGAATACACAGCATCATTTCAGCAAACTAACCAGTTCTAGAATACACAGCATCATTTCAGCAAAATAACCAGTTCTAGAATACACAGCAGAGACATTTAAAATATAAAATAGCGTCAATCTGTTTTTGATTTTTTCAAAATGTGAAATGTGTTGTTTTGTTTACAATGGCTTGTGAAAGTATTCACCCCCATGGCATTTTTCCTATTATGTTTCCTTTCATCCTGGAATTAAAATAGATTTTTTGGTGGGTTTGCATCACTTGATTTACACAACATGCCTACCACTTTGACGATGCCAAATATTTTTTATTGTGAAACAAACAAGAAATTAGACAAAAACGGAAAACTTGAGCGTGCATAACTATTCACCCCCCCTAAAAAATCCATACTTTTTAGAGCCACCTCTGTCCCAGTCTCAAATCTCTGGAAGACTGAAACAGGTTTCCCTCAAGCATTTCCCTGTATTTAGCTCCATCCATCTTTACTTCAATTCTGATCAGTTTCCCAGTCCCTGCCGATGAAAATATCCTCACAGCATGATGCTGCCACCACCATGCTTCACTGTGGGATGGTATTCTCGGGGTGATGTGTTGGGTTTGCGCCAGACATAGTGTAACTAAATTATAGTCTCACCTGACCAGAGTACATTCTTCCATATGTTTGAGGAGGCTCCCACGTGCCTTTTGGCGAACACCAAACATGTTTGCTATTTCTTTCTTGCCACTCTTCCGTAAAGCCCAGCTTTTGTGGAGTGTACAGCTTAAAGTGGTCCTATGGACAATACTCCAATCTACACTGTGGAGCTTTGCAGCTCCTTCAGGGTTATATTTAGTCTCTTTGTTGCCTCTGATTAATGCCCTCCTTGCCTGGTCTGTGAGTTTTGGTGGGCAGCCCTCGCTTGGCAGGTTTGTTGTGGTGCCATATTCTTTCAATTCTTTTATAATGGGTGTAATGGTGCTCCGTGGGATGTTCAAAGTTTCGGATTTTTTTATAACCCAACCCTGATCTGTACTTTTGTCCCTGACCTGTTTGGAGAGCTCCTTGGTCTTCATGGTGCCACTTGCTTGGTGGTGCTTCTTGCTTAGTGGTGTTGCAGACTCTGGGCCTTTCAGAACAGGTGCAGTTCCCGCTCAGCCCAGTCAAACTGTTCGCTGCTCTGGCCCCCAATGGTGGAACAAACTCCCTCACGACGCCAGGACAGCGGAGTCAATCACCACCTTCCGGAGACACCTGAAACCCCACCTCTTTAAGGAATACCTAGGATAGGATAAGTAATCCTTCTCACCCCCCTTTTTAAGATTTAGATGCACTATTGTAAAGTGACTGTTCCACTGGATGTCATAAGGTGAATGCACCAATTTGTAAGTCGCTCTGGATAAGAGCGTCTGCTAAATGACTTAAATGTAATGTAAAAATATATACTGAGATCATGTGACAGATCATGTGACACTTAGATTGCACACAGGTGGACTTTATTTAACACTTTGTTTAACTAATTATGTGACATCTGAAGGTAATTGGTTGCACCAGATCTTATCTAGGGCTTCATAGCAAAGGGGTGAATACATATACACACACCACTTTATTTTTATATATTTTTGAAACAGTAATTTTTTTTTTCATTTCACTTCACCAATTTGGACTATTCTGTGTATGTCCATTACATGAAATACAAATAAAAATATATTTAAATTACAGGTTGTAATGCAACAAAATAGGAAAAATGCCAAGGGGGTGTAAATAGATACAGTAACACCTCGACAACGCCTCCCCTATTGGACCTAGATAGTTGGTGTGTTTGTACTGATATGTAGACTGTCTACATTTTAATAAAATGTACGTAGTTCTGTCCTTGAGCTGTTCTTGTCTATTAATGTTAGTAGTGCCATATAGAGGAATGGGGTGTCCCCTGGAACTCAGCCAATGTGATATGCCCTTGATAAGACGAGTATGTTGTGTTTCAGAACAGGGTGGAGATGGTGAATGGAGTATGTTGTGTTACAGAGCAGGGTGGAGATGGTGAATAGAAGTATGTTGTGTTACAGAGCAGGGTGGAGATGGTGAATAGAGTATGCTGTGTTTCAGAGCAGGGTGGAGATGGTGAATAGAGTATGTTGTGTTTCAGAACAGGGTGGAGATGGTGAATGGAGAGCTCATTATCCAGAAGGTCCAACAGGCTTACTCTGGGATGTACCAGTGTGTTGTGTTTCAGAGCAGGGTGGAGATGGTGAATGGAGAGCTCATTATCCAGAAGGTCCAACAGGCTGACTCTGGGATGTACCAGTGTGTTGTGTTTCCAGAGCAGGGTGGAGATGGTGAATAGAGTATGTTGTGTTTCAGAACAGAGGTGGAGATGGTGAATGGAGAGCTCATTATCCAGAAGGTCCAACAGGCTTACTCTGGGGATGTACCAGTGTTTGTGTTTCAGAGCAGGGTGGAGATGGTGAATGGAGAGCTCATTATCCAGAAGGTCCAACAGGCTTACTCTGGGATGTACCAGTGTGTTGTGTTTCAGAGCAGGGTGGAGATGGTGAATGGAGAGCTCATTATCCAGAAGGTCCAACAGGCTTACTCTGGGATGTACCAGTGTGTTGTGTTTCAGAGCAGGGTGGAGATGGTGAATAGAGTATGTTGTGTTTCAGAACAGGGTGGAGATGGTGAATGGAGAGCTCATTATCCAGAAGGTCCAACAGGCTTACTCTGGGATGTACCAGTGTGTTGTGTTTCAGAGCAGGGTGGAGATGGTGAATGGAGAGCTCATTATCCAGAAAGGTCCAACAGGCTGACTCTGGGATGTAGCAGTGTGTTGTGTTTCAGGGCAGGGTGGAGATGGTGAATGGAGAGCTCATTATCCAGAAGGTCCAACAGGCTGACTCTGGGATGTACCAGTGTGTTGTGTTTCAGAGCAGGGTGGAGATGGTGAATGGAGAGCTCATTATCCAGAAGGTCCAACAGGCTGACTCTGGGATGTACCAGTATGTTGTGTTTCAGGAGCAGGGTGGAGATGGAATGGAGTGTGTTGTGTTTCAGAGCAGGGTGGAGATGGTGAATGGAGTGTGTTGTGTTTCAGAGCAGGGCGGAGATGGTGAATGGAGAGCTCATTATCCAGAAGGTCCAACAGGCTTACTCTGGGATGTACCAGTGTGTTGTGTTTCAGAGCAGGGTGGAGATGGTGAATGGAGAGCTCATTATCCAGAAGGTCCAACAGGCTTACTCTGGGATGTACCAGTGTGTTGTGTTTCAGAGCAGGGTGGAGATGGTGAATGGAGAGCTCATTATCCAGAAGGTCCAACAGGCTTACTCTGGGATGTACCAGTGTGTTGTGTTTCAGAGCAGGGTGGAGATGGTGAATAGAGTATGTTGTGTTTTAGAACAGGGTGGAGATGGTGAATGGAGAGCTCATTATCCAGAAGGTCCAACAGGCTGACTCTGGGATGTACCAGTGTGTTGTGTTTCAGAGCAGGGTGGAGATGGTGAATAGAGTATGTTGTGTTTTAGAACAGGGTGGAGATGGTGAATGAGAGCTCATTATCCAGAAGGTCAACAGGCTGACTCTGGGATGTAGCAGTGTGTTGTGTTTCAGGGCAGGGTGGAGATGGTGAATGGAGCTCATTATCCAGAAGGTCCAACAGGCTGACTCTGGGATGTACCAGTGTGTTGTGTTTCAGAGCAGGGTGGAGATGGTGAATGGAGAGCTCATTATCCAGAAGGTCCAACAGGCTGACTCTGGGATGTACCAGTATGTTGTGTTTCAGAGCAGGTGGAGATGGTGAATGGAGTGTGTTGTGTTTCAGAGCAGGGTGGAGATGGTGAATGGAGTGTGTTGTGTTTCAGAGCAGGGGCGGAGATGGTGAATAGAGTATGTTGTGTTTCAGAGCAGGGTGGAGATGGTGAATGAGTATGTTGTGTTTCAGAGCAGGGTGGAGATGGTGAATGGAGAGCTCATTATCCAGAAGGTCCAACAGGCTGACTCTGGGATGTACCAGTGTGTTGTGTTTCAGAGCAGGGTGGAGATGGTGAATGGAGTATGTTGTGTTTCAGAGCAGGGTGGAGATGGTGAATGGAGAGCTCATCATCCAGAAGGTCCAACAGGCTGACTCTGGGATGTACCAGTGTGTCGCTGAGAACAAATTCTACTGCCGTGCAGAACTCAAGATCTTAGGTATGCTGTTGTTTTACTCCTGTTGTTGTTGTTGTTGTTGTTTATATTCCTTGTAACACTATGTGTGCCTTAGTTATTGGTACTAAATGGAAATTAATACAAGAAAAGAATAATGTGAACTGGAAAAGCCCCACAGCAAACCAGGGTTGGAGTCTATTCCATTTCAATTCAGTCAATTCAGGAAATAAACAGAAATTCAAATGTTCCTCTTTGCTTGTAATTTCAGTTTGCTTCCTGAACCAACCACAGCTGTGTACCCCACCAGCTCTCTCTGGTTTGTTGCTGTTTGTAAAAGGGAAGGTCTTTTCTGGTGTGTTTGGCATTATGTTAAAGGAAGGTTTATTTAACCTTTATTCATAAAGGTTTTTCTAATTAAGATAAAATCTCTTTAAAGGTCCATTTAAAATGGTCTGTTCATCCACAAAGGTTCATTTAAAATGGTCTGTTCATCCACAAAGGTTCATTTAAAATGGCCTGCTCATCCACAAAGGTAAGCCTAGTCTTTTCTTTGACTCTATAAACAGTGAAACTGGCATAGCAACATGAAATAGGCCACAGCCTGATAAGGGAGAAAGATAGCAACACGAGAATAAAACTAAATGTTGAGAAGGCTAATTGGCAATCAATGGAGCCTGATGGAACCTGAACAGTTGTTCCCATGAATAGAAGAAAGAAAGAGGATGTGTCCCAAATTGTACCCTATTCCTTATATAGTGCACTATGTCCATAAGGCTCCGATCAAAAAAGTGCACTATTTAGGAACGGAGTTCCATTTGGGATGCATGCAGAGCCTTGTGGTTATATGCAATGAGATGTCTGTATGCATCAGACTGAAGGTTGGCAGCCCAGAGTAGTTTATTTTGTCTCTATTTCAGAGGAGGAATGGATAACAGTGACTTAGAGGGTTAGATGCTCAAGGGGAAAGATGACAGGAGGAGAAAGGAGAAAGATGTTGGTGATTTATCCTGAACGACCACAACACTAGTGAACAATATTTTGTGTTTTGTACAAAAATTATTTGTCTGCCCTGCAGTATTCACTGGTAGGTTTCTATTAAAGCTGTTTGTCTGTGCTGCAGTATTCACTGGTAGGCTTCTATTAAATCTGTTTGTCTGTCCTGCAGTATTCACTGGTAGGCTTCTATTAAAGCTGTTTGTCTGTCCTGCAGTATTCACTGGTAGGCTTCTATTAAAGCTGTTTGTCTGTCCTGCAGTATTCACTGGTAGGCTTCTATTAAAGCTGTTTGTCTGTCCTGCAGTATTCACTGGTAGGCTTCTATTAAAGCTGTTTGTCTGTCCTGCAGTATTCACTGGTAGGCTTCTATTGAAGCTGTTTGTCTGTCCTGCAGTATTCACTGGTAGGCTTCTATTAAATCTGTTTGTCTGTCCTGCAGTATTCACTGGTTAGCTTCTATTAAAGCTGTTTGTCTGTCCTGCAGTATTCACTGGTAGGCTTCTATTAAAGCTGTTTGTCTGTCCTGCAGTATTCACTGGTAGGCTTCTATTAAAGCTGTTTGTCTGTCCTGCAGTATTCACTGGTAGGCTTCTATTAAAGCTGTTTGTCTGTCCTGCAGTATTCACTGGTAGGCTTCTATTAAAGCTGTTTGTCTGTCCTGCAGTATTTCACTGGTAGGCTTCTATTAAAGCTGTTTGTCTGTGCTGCAGTATTCACTGGTAGGCTTCTATTAAAGCTGTTTGTCTGCCCTGCAGTATTCACTGGTAGGTTTCTATTAAAGCTGTTTGTCTGTCCTGCAGTATTCACTGGTAAGCTTCTATTAAAGCTGTTTGTCTGTGCTGCAGTATTCACTGGTAGGCTTCTATTACAGCGTTGTCTTTTCTGCACATTCATTGGTAGGCTTCTACAGCGTTGTCTTTTTCTGCAATATTCATTGGTAGGCTTCTATTAAAGCTGTTGTCTGTCCTGCAGTATTCACTGGTAGGCTTCTATTAAAGCTGTTTGTCTGTCCTGCAGTATTCACTGGTAGGCTTCTATTACAGCGTTGTCTTTTCTGCAATATTCATTGGTAGGCTTGCGCCGAATATGCGCCCATACGATAGGTGTGGAGTGAAATGCTTACTTTACAAGCCCTTAACCAACAATCCAGTTTAAATTAAAAACATAGATAAGTAAAAAATAACAAATAGTGAGAGCAGCAGTATAATAACAGTAGTGAGCCTGTATACAGGGTGTTACGGTACAGAGTCAATGTGGAGGCTATATACAGGGTGTTACGGTACAGAGTCAATGTGGAGGCTATATACAGGGTGTTACGGTACAGAGTCAATGTGGAGGCTATATACAGGGTGTTACGGTACAGAGTCAATGTGGAGCTATATACAGGGTGTTACGGTACAGATTCAATGTGGAGAGCTATATACAGGGTGTTACGGTACAGAGTCAATGTGGAGGCTATATACAGGGTGTTACTTACAGAGTCAATGTAGAGGCTATATACAGGGTGTTACGGTACAGAGTCAATGTTGAGGCCATATACAGGGTGTTACGAGGTACAGAGTCAATGTGGAGAGCTATATACAGGGGTACGGTACATTGACTCGTCAATATGGAGAGCCATATACAGGGTACCGGTACAGAGTCAATGTGGAGGCTATATACAGGGGTACCAGTACAGAGTCAATCTGGAGGCTATATACAGGGGTTACGGTACAGAGTCAATGTGGAGGCTATATACAGGGTGTTACGGTACAGAGTCAATGTGGAGGCTATATACAGGGTGTTACGGTACAGAATCAATGTGGAGGCTATATACAGGGTGTACCGGTACAGAGTCCCAATGTGGAGGCTATATACAGGGGGAGGTACAGAGTCAATGTGGATGCTATATACAGGGTGTTACGGTACAGAGTCAATGTGGAGGCTATATACAGGGTGTTATACAGACATCTTTTTATAGGCTATATACAGGGTGTTACGGTACTCAGTATAATGTTGTGATGTTCAGAATGACCGGTACAGAGTCAATGTGCAGAGCTATATCCAAAGATCTACATCACTATACAGAGCAATGTCCGTTTCTAAAATGACCTTATTTTTATTTTATAAAAATATGTCATGTAATTTTGGGTGGCCTACTGCACCACTAGCAATGAGGAAGTGAATCACAGCTGGGTTAAGTTTCTCAAAAACAAGCCAAATCATAAAAAAGTGTCTGGACCCTTCTAAAAACATAATAATTAACATAAACAATGAAGAACTCCCCCATTGAAAGGCAATTGGGTTCTCTCCACAGCTCCACCAATCTGTCTTCCATCACATCGATCCACACAGGTGAGTGTTGTTCTGCATTCCTCTTCGCCATCATTACTTTGGTCTCACATGCTGAATGCTCATTGGCTATTGCAATCCTTGCCAAATCAAATCAAATTGTATTTGTCACGTGCAGTGAAACGCTTACTTACAAGCTCCTTAACCAACAATGTAGTTTTAAGAAAATACCTGAATAAAATACATAGATAAAAGAAACAATTAAAGAGCAGCAGTGAAATAACAATAGCGAGGCTAAGATACAGGTGTACCGGGTACAGAGTCAATGTGAGGCTTTATACAGGTGTACCGGCACAGAGTCAATGGGAGGCTCTATACAGGGTGTACCGTACAGAGTCAATGTGGAGGCTATATACAGGGTGTACCGGTACAGAGTCAATGGGAACTATATACAGGGTGTACCGGCACAGAGTCAATCTTAGATTTATAAAGGGTGTACCGGTACAGAGTCAATGGGAGGCTGCAGGGTGTGTACCGTACAGAGTCAATGGAGGCTCTATACAGGTGTACCGGTACAGAGTCAATGGGAGGCTCTATACAGGGTGTACCGGTACAGAGTTAATGGGAGGCTATATACAGGGTGTACGGTCAAACAGAGTCAATGGGGAGGCTTATACAGGGTGTTGCCGGTACAGAGTCAATGGGAGGCTCTATACAGGGTGTACCGGTACAGAGTCAATGGGAGGCTCTATAAAGGGTGTACCGTTACAGAGTCAATGGGAGGCTCTATATCGAGGGTGTACCGGCACAGAGTCAATGGGAGGCTCTATACAGGTGTACCGGTACAGAGTCAATGGGAGGCTATATACAGGGTGTACCGGTACAGAGTCAATGGGAGGCTATAGCCAGGTGTACCGGCACAGAGTCAATGGGAGGCTATATACAGGGTGTTACGGTACAGAGTCAATGGGGAGGCTCTATACAGGGTGTACCCAGTACAGAGTCAATCGAGGCTCTATACAGGTGTACCGTACAGAGTCAATGTGGAGGCTATATACAGGGTGTACCGGTACAGGAGTCAATGTGGAGGCTATATACAGGGTATTACAGTACAGAGTCAATGGGAGGCCTATACAGGGTGTACCGGGGTACAGAGTCAATGTGGAGGCTCTATACAGGGTGTACCGGTACAGAGTCAATGGGAGCTATATACAGGTGTACCGGTACAGAGTCAATGGGAGGCTATATACAGGGTGTACCGGTACAGAGTCAATGGGGAGGCTGTATACAGAAATTTACCGGTACAGAGTCAATGGGAGGTATATATACAGGGTGTACCGGTACAGAGTCAATGGAGACTATATACAGGGTGTACCGGTACAGAGTCAATGGGAGGCTCTATACAGGGTGTACCGGTACAGAGTCAATGGGAGGCTCTATACAGGGTGTACCGGTACAGAGTCAATGGGATTTATACAGGGTGTACCGGTACAGAGTCAATGGGAGGCTCTATACAGGGTGTACCGGTACAGAGTCAATGGGAGGCTCTATACAGGGTGTACCGGTACAGAGTCAATGGGAGGCTCTATACAGGGTGTACCGGTACAGAGTCAATGGGAAGTGGCCTTATACAAGGTGTACCGTACAGAGTCAATGTGGAGGCTTTTACAGGGTGTACCGGGTACAGAGTCAATGGGCAGCTCTACACAGGGTGTACCGGTACAGAAATAATGTGGAGGCTCTATACAGGGGTGTACCGGTACAGAGTCAATGGGAGGCTCTATACAAGGTGTACCGGTACAGAGTCAATGGGAGGCTATATACAGGGCTACCGTACAGAGTCAATGTGGGAGGCTATATACAGGGGGTACCGGTACAGAGTCAATGGGAGGCTCTATACAGTGGATACCGTACAGAGTCAATGTGGAGGCTATAGAACACTGCGGTACCAGTACAGAGTCAATGTGGAGGCTTATATACAGGGGTATCAGACAGAGTCAATGTGGAGGCTATATACAGGGGGTACCGGTACAGAGTCAATGTGGGAGGTTATATACAGGGGTACCGGTACAGAGTCAATGGGAGGCTATATACAGGGGTACCGTACAGAGTCAATGTGGAGGCTATATGACCGGGTGGTACCAGTACAGAGCCAATGTGGAGGCTATATACAGGGGGTACCGCACAGAGTCAATGTGAGGCTATATACAGGGGGTACCGGTACAGAGTCAATGTGGAGGCTATATACAGGGTACCGTACAGAGTCAATGTGGAGGCTATATACAGTGTGTTACGGTACAGAGTCAATGTGGAGGCCATAGCCATATACAGGGGTACCGGTACAGAGTCAATGTGGAGGCTATATACAGGGTGTTACGGTACAGAGTCAATGTGGAGGCTATATACAGGGTGTTACGGTACAGAGTCAATGTGGAGGCTATATACAGGGGGTACCGGTACAGAGTCAATGTGGAGGCTATATACAGGGTGTTACGGCACAGAGTCAATGTGGAGGCTATATACAGGGTGTTACGGTACAGACTCAATGTGGAGGCTATATACAGGGTGTTACGGTACAGAGTCAATGTGGAGGCTATATACAGGGTGTTACGGTACAGAGTCAATGTGGAGGCCATATACAGGGGTACCGGTACAGAGTCAATGTGGAGGCTATATACAGGGGTACCAGTACAGAGTCAATGTGGAGGCTATATACAGGGGTACCCGTACAGAGGCAATGTGGAGGCTATATACAGGGGATACCAGTACAGAGTCAATGTGGAGGCTATATACAGGGGTACCAGTACAGAGTCAATGTGGAGGCTATATACAGGGGTACCCGTAGAGGAGTCAATGTGGAGGCTATATACAGGGGTACCCGTACAGAGTCAATGTGGAGGCTATATACAGGGGTACCAGTACAGAGTCAATGTGGAGGCTATATACAGGGGTACCCGTACAGAGTCAATGTGGAGGCTATATACAGGGGGTACCAGTACAGAGTCAATGTGGAGGCTATATACAGGGGGTACCCGTACAGAGTCAATGTGGAGGCTATATACAGGGGTACCCGTACAGAGTCAATGTGGAGGCTATATACAGGGGTACCAGTACAGAGTCAATGTGGAGGCTATATACAGGGGTACCAGTACAGAGTCAATGTGGAGGCTATATACAGGGGTACCAGTACAGAGTCAATGTGGAGGCTATATACAGGGGTACCAGTACAGAGTCAACGTGGAGGCTAAGAACAGGGGTTCTGGTACAGAGTCAATGTGGAGGCTATATACAGGGGGTACCAGTACAGAGTCAATGTGGAGGCTATATACAGTGTGTTACGGCACAGAGTCAATGTGGAGGCCATATACAGGGGTACCGGTACAGAGTCAATGTGGAGGCTATATACAGGGTGTTACGGTACAGAGTCAATGTGGAGGCTATATACAGGGTGTTACGGTACAGAGTCAATGTGGAGGCTATATACAGGGTGTTACGGTACAGAGTCAATGTGGAGGCTATATACAGGGGTACCGGTACAGAGTCAATGTGGAGGCTATATACAGGGTGTTACGGTACAGAGTCAATGTGGAGGCTATATACAGGGTGTTACGGTACAGACTCAATGTGGAGGCTATATACAGGGTGTTACGGTACAGAGTCAATGTGGAGACTATATACAGGGGTACCGGTACAGAGTCAATGTGGAGGCTATATACAGGGGTACCGGTACAGAGTCAATGTGGAGGCTATATACAGGAGGTACCAGTACAGAGTCAATGTGGAGGCTGTATACAGGGGTACCAGTACAGAGTCAATGTGGAGACTATATACAGGGGGTACCAGTACAGAGTCAATGTGGAGGCTATATACAGGGGGTACCAGTACAGAGTCAACGTGGAGGCTAAGAACAGGGGGTTCTGGTACAGAGTCAATGTGGAGGCTATATACAGGGGGTACCAGTACAGAGTCAATGTGGAGGCTATATACAGTGTGTTACGGTACAGAGTCAATGTGGAGGCCATAGCCATATACAGGGGGTACCGGTACAGAGTCAATGTGGAGGCTATATACAGGGTGTTACGGTACAGAGTCAATGTGGAGGCTATATACAGGGTGTTACGGTACAGAGTCAATGTGGAGGCTATATACAGGGTGTTACGGTACAGAGTCAATGTGGAGGCTATATACAGGGGGTACCGGTACAGAGTCAATGTGGAGGCTATATACAGGGTGTTACGGTACAGAGTCAATGTGGAGGCTATATACAGGGTGTTACGGTACAGAGTCAATGTGGAGGCTATATACAGGGTGTTACGGTACAGAGTCAATGTGGAGGCTATATACAGGGTGTTACGGTACAGAGTCAATGTGGAGGCCATATACAGGGGTACCGGTACAGAGTCAATGTGGAGGCTATATACAGGGGTACCAGTACAGAGTCAATGTGGAGGCTATATACAGGGGTACCCGTACAGAGGCAATGTGGAGGCTATATACAGGGGGTACCAGTACAGAGTCAATGTGGAGGCTATATACAGGGGGTACCAGTACAGAGTCAATGTGGAGGCTATATACAGGGGTACCCGTACAGAGTCAATGTGGAGGCTATATACAGGGGTACCAGTACAGAGTCAATGTGGAGGCTATATACAGGGGGTACCCGTACAGAGTCAATGTGGAGGCTATATACAGGGGTACCCGTACAGAGTCAATGTGGAGGCTATATACAGGGGTACCCGTACAGAGTCAATGTGGAGGCTATATACAGGGGTACCCGTACAGAGTCAATGTGGAGGCTATATACAGGGGTACCCGTACAGAGTCAATGTGGAGGCTATATACAGGGGTACCAGTACAGAGTCAATGTGGAGGCTATATACAGGGGTACCAGTACAGAGTCAATGTGGAGGCTATATACAGGGGTACCAGTACAGAGTCAATGTGGAGGCTATATACAGGGGGTACCAGTACAGAGTCAACGTGGAGGCTAAGAACAGGGGTTCTGGTACAGAGTCAATGTGGAGGCTATATACAGGGGGTACCAGTACAGAGTCAATGTGGAGGCTATATACAGTGTGTTACGGTACAGAGTCAATGTGGAGGCCATATACAGGGGGTACCGGTACAGAGTCAATGTGGAGGCTATATACAGGGTGTTACGGTACAGAGTCAATGTGGAGGCTATATACAGGGTGTTACGGTACAGAGTCAATGTGGAGGCTATATACAGGGTGTTACGGTACAGAGTCAATGTGGAGGCTATATACAGGGGGTACTGCACAGAGTCAATGTGGAGGCTATATACAGGGTGTTACGGTACAGAGTCAATGTGGAGGCTATATACAGGGTGTTACGGTACAGACTCAATGAGGCTATATACAGGGTGTTACGGTACAGAGTCAATGTGGAGACTATATACAGGGGGTACCGGTACAGAGTCAATGTGGAGGCTATATACAGGGGGTACCGGTACAGAGTCAATGTGGAGGCTATATACAGGAGGTACCAGTACAGAGTCACGTGGAGGCTGTATACAGGGGGGTACCAGTACAGAGTCAATGTGGAGACTATATACAGGGGGTACCAGTACAGAGTCACGTGGAGACTATATACAGGGGGTACCGGCACAGAGTCAATGTGGAGGCTATATATTAGGGGTACTGGTACAGAGTCAATGTGTAGGTTATATACAGGGTATTACTGCACCGGTACAGAGTCAATGTGGAGGCTATATACAGGGGGTACCAGTACAGAGTCAATGTGAGGCTATATACAGGGGGTACTGGTACAGAGTCAATGTGTAGGTTATATACAGGTATTACGGTACTGGTACAGAGTCAATGTGGAGGCTATATACAGGGGGTACCAGTACAGAGTCAATGTGGAGGCTATATACAGGGGGTACCCGTACAGAGTCAATGGAGGCTATATACAGGGGTACCAGTACAGAGTCAATGTGGAGGCTATATACAGGGGGTACCAGTACAGAGTCAATGTGGAGGCTATATACAGGGGGTTCCCGTACAGAGTCAATGTGGAGGCTATATACAGGGGGGTACCCGTACAGAGTCAATGTGAGGCTATATACAGGGGTACCAGTACAGAGTCAATGTGGAGGCTATATACAGGGGTACCCGTACAGAGTCAATGTGGAGGCTATATACAGGGGGTACCCAGACAGAGTTAATGTGGAGGCTATATACAGGGGGTACCCGTACAGAGTCAATGTGGAGGCTATATACAGGGGTACCCGTACAGAGTCAATGTGGAGGCTATATACAGGGGGTACCCGTACAGAGTCAATGTGGAGGCTATATACAGGGGGTACCAGTACAGAGTCAATGTGGAGGCTATATACAGGGGGTACCAGTACAGAGTCAATGTGAGGCTATATACAGGGGGTACCAGTACAGAGTCAATGTGGAGGCTATATACAGGGGGCCAGTACAGAGTCAACGTGGAGGCTAAGAACAGGGGTTCTGGTACAGAGTCAATGTGGAGGCTATATACAGGGGGTACCAGTACAGAGTCAATGTGGAGGCTACATACAGGGGGTACCGGTACAGAGTCAATGTGGAGGCTTTATACAGGGGTACTCCGTACAGAGTTGGAGTCATTAAAACAAGTTTTTCAACCACTCCACACATTTCTTGCTAACAAACTATAGTTTGTCAAGTCGTGGTTAGATGTCCACCTTGTGCATGACACAAGTAATGTTTTATCCATTTGTTTACAGACAAATTATTTCAGCCTCCACGTTGACTCTGTACCCATACCCCTGTATATACAGTTGAAGTCCATATACACCTGAGCCAAATACATTTAAATTCCTGACATTTAATCTTAGTAAAAATCCCCTGTCTTAGGTCAGTTAGATCACCACTTCATTTAAAGAATGTGAAATGTCAGAATAATCGAGAGATAATGATTTATTTCAGCTTTTATTTATTTTCATCACATTCCCAGTGGGTCAGAACTTTATATACACTCAATCACTATTTGGTAGCATTGACTTCAAATTATTTAACTTGGGTCAAACGTTTCTGTGTAGCCTTCCACAAGCTTCCCCCACAATAAGTTGGGTGCATTTTGGCCCATTCCTCCTGACAGAGCTGGTGTAACTGAGTCATGCTTTAGGCCTTTGCTCGCACACGCTTTTTTCAGTTCTGCCCATAAGTTTTCTATAGGATTGAGGTCATGGCTTTGTGATGGCCACTCCAATACCTTGACTTTGCTCGTCCTTAAGCCATTCTGCCACAACTTTGAAGTATGCTTGGGGTCATTGGAAGACCCATTTGCGCACTGGGCTTAACTTCCTGACTGATGTCTTGAGATGCTGCTTCAATAACTTTTTTAAAGGTGACCAACAGATGCATATCTGTATTCCCAGTCATTTGAAATCCAAAGATAAGGTTCTAATGAATTGATTTCAATTGACTGATTTCCTTATATGAACTGTAACACAGTAAAATCTTGAAATTGTTGCTTCTGCGTTTATATTTTTTTGTTCAGTGTAGTTCTTTGGAGATTCTGCCGTCAGTTGTGACAGTGTCTCAGAATTGAAAGGCCTGAGAGAAATGATAAATGTCTATTTCTCCATCATACTACATCTCTCTCTCTCTGTCCACTTCTCTGTTGATACACTCATTTTCTCCCTGTCAGCTTCAATATGGGACCATACGTGTTCTTCTCCCCTCTCATCTCCTCTCCTCTCCAGCATACCCCACCCTCCCTCACTCCTCCAACTCTCCCACCTTCCCCAACTCTCACTTGGCAGATAGGAAGATGCCTACCCACCATCCCTCCCTCCCTACTCCCTCCTCCCTCCCTACTCCCCCCTCTTTCTCCTCCTCCCTCCCCTCTTCCTCCCTCCCCTCTCTCTTTGACTGAGATCGAGATTCCTACTTCCTCCCCTCACAGCAAGTGCTGTGTTTTCTCCTGGTGGTTTCCATGGCCTAGGGGATCTGTGCCATCCCTGCCACAGTCAGACTGGTCTCTGTCAATGCTAGGAGAAGAGAGAGGAACGGAGGGATGGAGGGATGGAGTGGGTGGTAGATGGTGCAGGGGCTTGCTGGAAGAGAGGGGAAACAGGGGGGACAGACTGAGGGATGGAGAGGGGGATGGAGGGAGGGAGGGATGGATGGAGAGGGATGCTGGGAGGGATGGAGAGGGGGATGGATGGCATGAGGCATAGAAGGCTAGGGCTGGCCAACAGTCAGGAACCAGCGCTAGCTGACTAGGGAGAGGTCCTCATCTCTGTCACCTCCAAAGCATCAGTCAGTTTTTAAATAACCGGTGGTGACAAAGCCTCCCAGCTTATAGACCCTGGCCCCAGAGCCCTGCTCACTGCATTAGTGTATGCAGACAGAGAACTTTACTTTGAAGCAATGTCTCCTATTTAGACAGTTCCTGGCAGATCTTGCAGCATGCACAACTACTGCTGCATATCGTTTGTGCTCAGATGATCCTGATGATGTTTCACATTGTATACGTTAGCTTCGTGACACAGTTTGAAATTGTTTGTAATTATTTTGGTACTAAACTGAGAGAAAATACACAATATATTTTCAAATGAGAATCAAACTGTGTCAGAAATGTTTTAGTTTTTCATTGTATTTATCTAAATGTCTATTGTTTGGGGAACTATCTCGACATTAACTATCCAACGGACGTGACAGCAGGAAACTGTAAATGCTATGTACTAATTGTTTTGACAGAAGATTTTACAGCACGTTGACAAATTAGAGACCAAATAACAACCTGTCTGTCATCTGCGTGACCTTCCACATGTTCCTCGCTTATGGCACACGTTGCACGCAATGATGGCATCCTATCTCCTATTTAGTGCCTAAAGTAGTGCCTGATAAAGGAATATGGTTTCATAGTGCCTAAAGTAGTGCCCTATGAAGGAATAGGGTTTGTATATAGTGCCTAAAGTAGTGCCTGATAAAGGGAATAGGGTTTCCTATATAGTGCCTAAAGTAGTGCCCTATGAAGGGAATAGGGTTCCTATTTAGTGCCTAAAGTAGTGCCCTATGAAGGGAATATGGCTCTCATTTAGTGCCTAAAGTAGTGCCCTATGAAGGGAATAGGGTTTCCTATTTAGTGCCTAAAGTAGTGCCCTATGAAGGGAATAGGGTTTCCTATTTACGCCTACCAAGTGCCTATGAAGGGAATAGGGTGCCATGTAGGATACCTATGAAGGGCCCAATAAGGGAATGTGGGATACACTATAAAGGAATAGGGTATGTGGATACACTATGAAGGAATAGGGTCCCATTTAGCGCCCAAAGCAGTCCTGCTTAGCGGAACAGGGCCTTACTCCAGTGCTTGGGGTAGTGCTCCTATGAAGGGAATAGGGTTTTTGCCTAGCTGCCTAAAGTAGTGCCCTATGAAGGAATAGTGGCTCTCATTTAGCCTAAAGTAGTGCCCTCATGAAGGAATAGGCTTACCTTAGTGCCTAAAGTAGCCCCATGAAGGGAATAGGTTTCTATTTAGTGCCTAAAGTAGTGTCCCATGAAGGGAATAGGGATTCCTATTTAGTGCCTAAAGTAGTGCCTGATAAAGGGAATAGGGTTTCCTATATAGTGCCTAAAGTAGTGCCTGATAAAGGGAATAGGGTTTCCTATATAGTGCCTAAAGTAGTGCCTGATAAAGGGAATAGGGTTTCCTATATAGTGCCTAAAGTAAGTGCCTGATAAAGGGAATAGGGTTTCCTATATAGTGCCTAAAGTAGTGCCTGATAAAGGGAATAGGGTTTCCTATATAGTGCCTAAAGTAGTGCCTGATAAAGGGAATAGGGTTTCCTATATAGTGCCTAAAGTAGTGCCTGATAAAGGAATAGGGTTTCCTATATACTGCCTAAAGTAGTGCCTGATAAAGGGAATATGGTTTCCTATATAGTGCCTAAAGTAGTGCCCTATGAAGGGAATAGGGTTTCCTATTTAGTGCCTCAAAGTAGTGCCCTATGAAGGGAATAGGGTTTCCTATTTAGTGCCTAAAGTAGTGCCCTATGAAGGGAATAGGGTTTCCTATATAGTGCCTAAAGTAGTGCCCTATGAAAGGAATAGGGTTTCCTATATAGTGCCACAAGTAGTGCCCTATGAAGGGAATACGGTTTCCTATATAGTGCCTAAAGTAGTGCCCTATGAAAGGAATAGGGTTTCCTATATAGTGCCACAAGTAGTGCCCTATGAAAGGAAT
>NW_026288929.1:0-23505 GCF_023373465.1 Oncorhynchus keta | reverse complement strand
TGTGTGCAAAAGGCATGAGGAGGTAGGCGAATAATACAATTTTGCAGATTAACACTGGAGTGATAAATGATCAGATGGGCATGTACAGGTAGAGAGAGATATTGGTGTGCAAAAGAGCAGAAAAGTAAATAAATAAAAACAGTATAAAAACAGTATGGGAATGAGGTAGGTGAAAAGTGTGAGCTATTTACCTATAGACTATGTACAGCTGCAGCGATCGGTTAGCTGCTCGGATAGCTGATGTTTGAAGTTGGTGAGGAGATAAAAGTCTCCAACTTCAGCGATTTTGCAATTCGCCCAGTCACAGGCAGCAGAGTACTGGAACGAAAGGCTGCCAAATGAGGTGTTGGCTTTAGGGATGATCAGTGAGATACACCTGCTGGAGCGCGTGCTACGGATGGGTGTTGCCATCGTGACCAGTGAACTGAGATAAGGCGGAGCTTTACCTAGCATGGACTTGTAAATGACCTGAGCCAGTGGGTCTGGCGACCGAATATGTAGTGAGGGCCAGCCGACTAGAGCATACAAGTCGCAGTGGTGGGTGGTATAAGGTGCTTTAGTGACAAAACGGATGGCACTGTGATAGACTGCATCCAGTTTGCTGAGTAGAGTGTTGGAAGCCATTTTGTAGATGACATCGCCAAGTCGAGGATCGGTAGGATAGTCAGTTTTACTAGGGTAAGCTTGGCAGCGTGAGTGAAGGGAGGCTTTGTTGCGGAATAGAAAGCCGACTCTGGATTTGATTTTTGATTGGAGATGTTTGATGTGAGTCTGGAAGGAGAGTTTGCAGTCTAGCCAGACACCTAGGTACTTATAGATGTCCACATATTCAAGGTTGGAACCATCCAGGGTGGTGATGCTAGTCGGGCATGCGGGTGCAGGCAGCGATCGGTTGAAAAGCATGCATTTGGTTTTACTCGCGTTTAAGAGCAGTTGGAGGCCACGGAAGGAGTGCTGTATGGCATTGAAGCTCGTTTGGAGGTTTGATAGCACAGTGTCCAATGACGTGGCCGAAAGTATAGAATGGTGTCACCACAGAGGGATCAGGGAATCGCCCGCAGCAAGAGCAACATCATTGATATATACAGAGAAAAGAGTCGGCCCGAGAATTGAACCCTGTGGCACCCCCATAGAGACTGCCAGAGTATAAACAAATAAAAAATTGAAAAGGGAAAGTAAATATGGGTCCAGTGAGTGTTTGGGACGTGGCGATTCAGACGGTTAGCAGGCCTGTGCTAACAAGCTAACAGTTAGTAGGCCAGGGCTAAACAAGGTAGCAGTTAGCGGACCGGGGCTAAACCAGCCAGCAGGCCGAATTAGCAAGCAAGGACGTCGCTATGGTGTTACTATGGTGTAACTGTGGTGTTACTGTGCTGTTACTGAACCTTTGATTATTGTGGTGTTACTAACCCGGTTGTTACTGTGGTGTTACTGTGGTGTTACTGAACCTGGTGTTACTATGGTGTAACTGTGGTGTTACTGAACCTGGTGTTACTGAACCTGGTGTTACTGAACCTGCTGTTACTGAACCTGGTGTTACTGTAGTGTTACTGAACCTGGTATTATTGTGGTGTTACTAACCCTGGTGTTACTGTGCTGTTACTGTGCTGTTACTGAACCCGGTGTTACTGAACCCGGTGTTACTGAACCTGGTGTTACTGAACCTGGTGTTACTGTGGTGTTACTGAGCCTGGTGTTACTGTGGTGTTACTGAACCTGGTGTTACTGTAGTGTTACTGAACCTGGTGTTAAATATCCTGGTGTTACTGTGGTGTTACTGAACCTGGTGTTACTGATCCTGCTGTTACTGTGGTGTTACTGAACCTGGTGTTACTGTAGTGTTTTTGAACCTGGTGTTACTGATCCTGGTGTTACTGTGGTGTTACTGTGCTGTTACTGAACCTGGTGTTACTGTGGTGTTACTGAACCTGGTGTTACTGAACCTGGTTTTACTGATCCTGGTGTTACTGTGGTGTTACTGAACCTGGTGTTACTGATCCTGGTGTTACTGTGGTGTTACTGTGCTGTTACTGAACCTGGTGTTACTGTGGTGTTACTGAACCTGGTGTTACTGAACCTGGTTTTACTGATCCTGGTGTTACTGTGGTGTTACTGAACCTGGTTTTACTGATCCTGGTGTTACTGTGGTGTTACTGAACCTGGTTTTACTGATCCTGATGTTACTGTGGTGTTACTGTGGTGTTACTGAACCTGGTTTTACTGATCCGGGTGTTACTGTGGTGTTACTGAACCTGGTGTTATTGTGGTATTACTGTGCTGTTACTGAACCTGGTGTTACTGAACCTGGTGTTAATGAACCTGGTGTTACTGTGGTGTTACTGATCCTGGTGTTACGGTGCTGTTACTGAACCTGGTGTTACTGAACCTGGTATTACTGTGGTGTTACTGTGGTGTTACTGAACCTGGTGTTATTGTGGTATTACTGTGCTGTTAATGAACCTGGTGTTACTGAACCTGGTGTTAATGAACCTGGTGTTACTGAACCTGGTGTTAATTAACCCAGTGTTACTGAACCTGGTGTTACTGAACCTGGTGTTAATGAACCTGGTGTTACTGAACCTGGTGTTACTGAACCTGGTGTTAATGAACCTGGTGTTACTGAACCTGGTGTTAATTAACCCAGTGTTAATGAACCTGGTGTTACTGAACCTGGTGTTAATGAACCTGGTGTTACTGAACATGGTGTTAATGAACCTGGTGTTAATGAACCTGGTGTTAATGAACCTGGTGTTACTGAACCTGGTGTTACTGAACCCAGTGTTAATGAACCTGGTGTTACTAAACCTGGTGTTACTGAACCTGGTGTTAATGAACCTGGTGTTACTGAACCTGGTGTTAATGAACCTGGTGTTAATGAACCTGGTGTTACCGAACCTGGTGTTAATGAACCTGGTGTTACTGAACCTGGTGTTACTGAACCCAGTGTTAATGAACCTGGTGTTACTGAACCTGGTGTTAATGAACCTGGTGTTACTGAACCTGGTGTTACTAAACCTGGTGTTACTGAACCTGGTGTTAATGAACCTGGTGTTACTGAACCTGGTGTCAACTTGCTTTTCTCTCTCTGCACATTGTTTGTACATATCATTAATCAGCTGTCAGATTTGACAGATTATCCTGTCTGGATTTGTGTTTGGACAGGCAGGTACCCAATCAGATAGTTTTATTATGGTTGTGGACAGGGCTGGTAACTCAAGGATGCCCAGTCTTTGCTTAAAAGTTACTGTAGCCAGGGTTCTCTCAGTGACTGGACAGAAGATGCAGCTGGATGAATGACTGCAAAACAAACTGGAAGAGAGGAGGTGTCTGTATCTCTGCTCACTAGTAGCATTAAATGATCAACCGTTTCTTTAACTAGGCAAGTGTAACGGCTTCTAGGAGTAGTGGGTGGAGTCAGGCGCAGAGAGCAGGTAGTTCAGAACGTGGATCTTTACTCCAAAAACAGTGAAAACGGACATGCCAAACACAAGGGTGCATAAAATACCCAGTCCAAACAAACAGGACTAAACTGTCCGGAAAAATAGAATCCACAAATAATCCAACACCACGAACAGAAAACAAGCCCGGCGGGCCTAGTGCCCTTAAACAGCCCACAAACAAAACAAAACTCAAAACAGGTGTAACCAATCAGACCAAACTAACAGAAACAAAAAAGGGAATCGATGAATGCGAGGACTGCCGAGCGTCGCCCAAACAGGAAGAGGCACCATCTTCGGCGGGATTCGTGACAGCAAGCGAGTTAATTCTAAATTTTCAATGACGGCCTAGGAACAGTGGGTTAATTGCCTTGTTCAGGGGAAGAACAACATATTTTTACCTTGTCAGTTCAGGGATTCAATCTTGCAACCTTTTGGTTAGAAGTCCAACGCTCTAACCACTAAGCTACCTGCTGATTACTAGTCCAACACTCTAACCACTAGGCTACCTGCTGGTTACTAGTCCAACGCTCTAACCACTAGGCTACGCTGCTGGTTACTAGTCCAACACTCTAACCACTAGGCTACCTGCTGGTTACTAGTCCAACGCTCTAACCACTAGTCTACCTGCTGGTTACTAGTCCAACGCTCTAAACACTAGGCTACCTGCTGGTTACTAGTCCAACGCTCTAACCACTAGGATACCTGCTGGTTACTAGTCCAACGCTCTAACCACTAGGATACCTGCTGATTACTAGTCTAACGCTCTAACCACTAGGATACCTGCTGATTACTAGTCCAACGCTCTAACCACTAGACTACCTGCTGGTTACTAGTCCAACGCTCTAACCACTAGGATACCTGCTGGTTACTAGTCCAACGCTCTAACCACTAGGATACCTGCTGATTACTAGTCCAACGCTCTAACCACTAGGATACCTGCTGATTACTAGTCCAACGCTCTAACCACTAGGCTACCTGCTGGTTACTAGTCCAACGCTCTAACCACTAGGCTACCTGCTGGTTACTAGTCCAACGCTCTAACCACTAGGATACCTGCTGGTTACTAGTCCAACGCTCTAACCACTAGGATACCTGCTGATTACTAGTCCAACGCTCCAACCACTAGGCTACCTGCTGGTTACTAGTCCAACGCTCTAACCACTAGGATACCTGCTGGTTACTAGTCCAACGCTCTAACCACTAGGATACCTGCTGATTACTAGTCCAACGCTCTAACCACTAGGATACCTGCTGATTACTAGTCCAACGCTCTAACCACTAGGCTACCTGCTGGTTACTAGTCCAACGCTCTAACCACTAGGCTACCTGCTGGTTACTAGTCCAACGCTCTAACCACTAGGATACCTGCTGGTTACTAGTCCAACGCTCTAACCACTAGGATACCTGCTGATTACTAGTCCAACGATCTAACCACTAGGATACCTGCTCATTACTAGTCCAATGCTCTAACTACTAGGATACCTGCTGTTTACTAGTCCAACTCTCTAAACACTAGGATACCTGCTGGTTACTAGTCCAACGCTCTAACCACTAGGCTACCTGCTGATTACTAGTCCAACGCTCTAACCACTAGGCTACCTGCTGGTTACTAGTCCAACGCTCTAACCACTAGGATACCTGCTGGTTACTAGTCCAACGCTCTAACCACTAGGATACCTGCTGATTACTAGTCCAACACTCTAACCACTAGGATACCTGCTGGTTACTAGTCCAACACTCTAACCACTAGTCTACCTGCTGCTTACTAGCCCAATGCTCTAACCACTAAGCTACCTGCTGGTTACTAGTCTAACGCTCTAACCACTAGGATACCTGCTGATTACTAGTCCAACGCTCTAACCACTAGGCTACCTGCTGGTTACTAGTCTAATGCTCTAACCACTAGGCTACCTGCCACCAGTTACATATGTGTATAAATTAGAGGCCTATCTAATTCAGTTCATTCAGGTAACAACTGTGGAACCTGGCATGGGGTTTTAGCCCCAACACTTCTTTTTCACTCTCATAAAATTCACTGGACATAGCTGTTTGACAAATTATATTTCAGTCTCATTTAGTTTTGATAGCAAGAATTTATCTATGTCAACACCTTGGAGAAAATAACCATTACCAGGAAGGAAAGACTAACCTGGCAGCACTGGGCTAAATACTGCAGGGTCAGGACAACATAACAGTCATTGCAGGGTTAAACACTGGGCTAAATACTGTAGGGTCAGGACAACATAACAGTCATTGCAGGGTTAAACACTGGGCTAAATACTGCAGGGTCAGGACAACATAACAGTCATTGCAGGGTTAAACACTGGGCTAAATACTGCAGGGTCAGGACAACATAACAGTCATTGCAGGGTTAAACACTGGGCTAAATACTGCAGGGTCAGGACAACATAACAGTCATTGCAGGGTTAAACACTGGGCTAAATACTGTAGGGTCAGGACAACATAACAGTCATTGCAGGGTTAAACACTGGGCTAAATACTGCAGGGTCAGGACAATATAACAGTCATTGCAGGGTTAAACACTGGGCTAAATACTGCAGGGTCAGGACAACATAACAGTCATTGCAGGGTTAAACACTGGGCTAAATACTGCAGGGTCAGGACAACATAACAGTCATTGCAGGGTTAAACACTGGGCTAAATACTGCAGGGTCAGGACAACATAACAGTCATTGCAGGGTTAAACACTGGGCTAAATACTGCAGGGTCAGGACAACATAGTGTGGTGCAAAATGATGTGTGTGTGTGTGTGTGTGTGTGTGTGTGTGTGTGTGTGTGTGTGTGTGTGTGTGTGTGTGTGTGTGTGTGTGTGTGTGTGTGTGTGTGTGTGACAGAGGGATTGATGAGGCAGTGTGCTCACGTGTCAGCATACACATGCATGCTGGTAGTGTTCTCACGTGTCAGGTCAGGACAACATAGTGTGGTGCATGCTGGTAAGGGTGTAGGCATGCTGTGTATATGCCTTCCTACTTCATCTGTTCTCTCCTCCTCAGCCTTCCCCCAGTGGATCAGCACGATAAACGACAGCCAGTTAGACAGTGGAGATCAGCTGCACTGGGAGTGCAAGGCCACAGGGATCCCTAGACCCACCTACCGCTGGCTCCGCAATGGAGAGTTGATCACACCACAGGTAATCACACACAGGTTCTCACGAATACACAGCATGATTTCAGCAATATACCCAGGTCTGGAATACACAGCATCATTTCAGCAATATACCCAGTTCTAGAATACACAGCATGATTTCAGTAATATAACCAGTTCTAGAATACACAGCATCATTTCAGCAATATACCCAGTTCTAGAATACACAGCATGATTTCAGTAATATACCCAGTTCTAGAATACACAGCATCATTTCAGCAATATACCCAGTTCTAGAATACACAGCAATCATTTCAGCAATATAAATCAGTTCTAGAATACACAGCATGATTTCAGCAATATACCCAGTTCTAGAATACACAGCATGATTTCAGCAATATACCCAGTTCTAGAATACACAGCATGATTTCAGCAATATACCCAGTTCTAGAATACACAGCATCATTTCAGCAATATACCCAGTTCTAGAATACACAGCATCATTTCAGCAATATACCCAATTCTAGAATACACAGCATCATTTCAGCAATATACCCAGTTCTAGAATACACAGCATCATTTCAGCAATATACCTAGTTCTAGAATACACAGCATGATTTCAGCAATATACCCAGTTCTAGAATACACAGCATGATTTCAGCAATATACCCAGTTCTAGAATACACAGCATGATTTCAGCAATATACCCAGTTCTAGAATACACAGCATCATTGCAGCAATATACCTAGTTCTAGAATACACAGCATGATTTCAGCAATATACACAGTTCTAGAATACACAGCATGATTTCAGCAATATACCCAGTTCTAGAATACACAGCATCATTTCAGCAATATACCCAGTTCTAGAATACACAGCATCATTTCAGCAATATACCCAGTTCTAGAATATACAGCATCATTTCAGCAATATAACCAGTTCTAGAATACACAGCATCATTTCAGCAATATACCCAGGTCTGGAATACACAGCATCATTTCAGCAATATACCCAGTTCTAGAATACACAGCATCATTTCAGCAATATACCCAGTTCTAGAATACACAGCATCATTTCAGCAATATACCCAGTTCTAGAATACACAGCATCATTTCAGCAATATGCCCAGTTCTAGAATACACAGCATCATTTCAGCAATATACCCAGTTCTAGAATACACAGCATCATTTCAGCAATATACCTAGTTCTAGAATACACAGCATCATTTCAGCAATATACCCAGTTCTAGAATACACAGCATCATTTCAGCAATATACACAGTTCTAGAATACACAGCATCATTTCAGCAATATACCTAGTTCTAGAATACACAGCATGATTTCAGCAATATACCCAGTTCTAGAATACACAGCATCATTTCAGCAATATACCCAGTTCTACAATACACAGCATCATTTCATCAATATACCCAGTTCTAGAATACACAGCATCATTTCAGCAATATAACCAGTTCTAGAATACACAGCATCATTTCAGCAATATACCCAGGTCTGGAATACACAGCATCATTTCAGCAATATACCCAGTTCTAGAATACACAGCATGATTTCAGCAATATACCCAGGTCTGGAATACACAGCATAATTTCAGCAAAATAACCAGTTCTAGAATACACAGCATGATTTCAGCAATATACCCAGTTCTAGAATACACAGCATCATTTCAGCAAAATAACCAGTTCTAGAATACACAGCAGAGACATTTAAAATATAAAATAGCGTCAATCTGTTTTTTGATTTTTCAAAATGTGAAATTTGTTGTTTTGTTTACAATGGCTTGTGAAAGTATTCACCCCCCTTGGCATTTTTCCTATTTTGTTTCCTTTCAACCTGGAATTAAAATAGATTTTTGGTGGGTTTGCATCACTTGATTTACACAACATGCCTACCACTTTGACGATGCCAAATATTTTTTGTTGTGAAACAAACAAGAAATTAGACAAAAAACGGAAAACTTGAGCGTGCATAACTATTCACCCCCCCCCTAAAAAAATCCATACTTTTTAGAGCCACCTATGTCCCAGTCTCAAATCTCTGGAAGACTGAAACAGGTTTCCCTCAAGAATTTCCCCGTATTTAGCTCCATCCATCTTTACTTCAATTCTGATCAGTTTCCCAGTCCCTGCCGATGAAAAATATCCTCACAGCATGATGCTGCCACCACCATGCTTCACTGTGGGGATGGTATTCTCGGGGTGACGTGATGTGTTGGGTTTGCGCCAGACATAGTGTAACTAAATTATAGTCTCACCTGACCAGAGTACATTCTTCCATATGTTTGAGGAGGCTCCCACGTGCCTTTTGGCGAACACCAAACATGTTTGCTATTTCTTTTCTTGCCACTCTTCCGTAAAGCCCAGCTTTTGTGGAGTGTACAGCTTAAAGTGGTCCTATGGACAGATACTCCAATCTACACTGTGGAGCTTTGCAGCTCCTTCAGGGTTATATTTAGTCTCTTTGTTGCCTCTGATTAATGCCCTCCTTGCCTGGTCTGTGAGTTTTGGTGGGCAGCCCTCGCTTGGCAGGTTTGTTGTGGTGCCATATTCTTTCAATTTTTTTATAATGGGTGTAATGGTGCTCCGTGGGATGTTCAAAGTTTCGGATTTTGTTTATAACCAAACCCTGTTCTGTACTTCTCCACAACTTTGTTATTGACCTGTTTGGAGAGCTCCTTGGTCTTCATGGTGCCACTTGCTTGGTGGTGCTTCTTGCTTAGTGGTGTTGCAGACTCTGGGGCCTTTCAGAACAGGTGCATATATACTGAGATCATGTGACAGATCATGTGACACTTAGATTGCACACAGGTGGACTTTATTTAACACTTTGTTTAACTAATTATGTGACATCTGAAGGTAATTGGTTGCACCAGATCTTATCTAGGGGCTTCATAGCAAAGGGGATGAATACATATGCACACACCACTTTATTTTTTATATATTTTTTGAAACAGTAATTTTTGTTCATTTCACTTCACCAATTTGGACTATTCTGTGTATGTCCATTACATGAAATACAAATACAAATATATTTAAATTACAGGTTGTAATGCAACAAAATAGGAAAAATGCCAAGGGGGGTGTAAACAGATACAGTAACACCTCGACACAACGCCTCTCCCCTATTGGACCTAGATAGTTGGTGTGTTTGTACTGATATGTAGACTGTCTACATTTTAATAAAATGTACGTAGTTCTGTCCTTGAGCTGTTCTTGTCTATTAATGTTAGTAGTGCCATATAGAGGGAATGGGGTGTCCCCTGGAACTCAGCCAATGTGATATGCCCTTGATAAGACGAGTATGTTGTGTTTCAGAGCAGGGTGGAGATGGTGAATGGAGTATGTTGTGTTTCAGAGCAGGGTGGAGATGGTGAATGGAGTATGTTGTGTTTCAGAGCAGGGTGGAGATGGTGAATGGAGTATGTTGTGTTTCAGAGCAGGGTGGAGATGGTGAATGGAGTATGTTGTGTTTCAGAGCAGGGTGGAGGTGGTGAATAGAGTATGTTGTGTTTCAGAGCAGGGTGGAGATGGTGAATAGAGTATGTTGTGTTTCAGAGCAGGGTGGAGATGGTGAATAGAGTATGTTGTGTTTCAGAGCAGGGTGGAGATGGTGAATAGAGTATGTTGTGTTTCAGAGCAGGGTGGAGATGGTGAATGGAGTATGTTGTGTTTCAGAGCAGGGTGGAGATGGTGAATGGAGTATGTTGTGTTTCAGAGCAGGGTGGAGATGGTGAATGGAGTATGTTGTGTTTCAGAGCAGGGTGGAGATGGTGAATGGAGTATGTTGTGTTTCAGAGCAGGGTGGAGATGGTGAATGGAGTATGTTGTGTTACAGAGCAGGGTGGAGATGGTGAATAGAGTATGTTGTGTTTCAGAGCAGGGTGGAGATGGTGAATAGAGTATGTTGTGTTTCAGAGCAGGGTGGAGATGGTGAATACAGTATGTTGTGTTTCAGAGCAGGGTGGAGATGGTGAATAGAGTATGTTGTGTTACAGAGCAGGGTGGAGATGGTGAATGGAGTATGTTGTGTTTCAGAGCAGGGTGGAGATGGTGAATACAGTATGTTGTGTTTCAGAGCAGGGTGGAGATGGTGAATAGAGTATGTTGTGTTTCAGAGCAGGGTGGAGATGGTGAATAGAGTATGTTGTGTTTCAGAGCAGGGTGGAGATGGTGAATGGAGTATGTTGTGTTTCAGAGCAGGGTGGAGATGGTGAATGGAGTATGTTGTGTTTCAGAGCAGGGTGGAGATGGTGAATGGAGAGCTCATTATCCAGAAGGTCCAACAGGCTGACTCTGGGATGTACCAGTGTGTTGTGTTACAGAGCAGGGTGGAGATGGTGAATGGAGTATGTTGTGTTACAGAGCAGGGTGGAGATGGTGAATGGAGTATGTTGTGTTACAGAGCAGGGTGGAGATGGTGAATAGAGTATGTTGTGTTTCAGAGCAGGGTGGAGATGGTGAATAGAGTATGTTGTGTTTCAGAGCAGGGTGGAGATGGTGAATGGAGAGCTCATCATCCAGAAGGTCCAACAGGCTGACTCTGGGATGTACCAGTGTGTCGCTGAGAACAAATACGGAGCCATCTACTGCCGTGCAGAACTCAAGATCTTAGGTATGCTGTTGTTTTACTCCTGTTGTTGTTGTTGTTGTTGTTGTTGTTGTTGTTGTTGTTGTATTCCTTGTAACACTATGTGTGCCTTTAGTTATTGGTACTAAATGGAAATTAATACAAGAAAATAATAATGTGAACTGGGAATAGCCCCACAGCAAACCAGGGTTGGAGTCTATTCCATTTCAATTCAGTCAATTCAGGAAATAAACAGAAATTCAAATGTTCCTCTTTGCTTGTAATTTCAGTTTGCTTCCTGAACCAACCACAGCTGTGTACCCACCAGCTCTCTCTGGTTTGTTGCTGTTTGTAAAAGGGAAGGTCTTTTCTGGTGTGTTTGGCATTATGTTAAAGGGAAGGTTTATTTAACCTTTATTCATAAAGGTTTTTCTAATTAAGATAAAATCTCTTTAAAGGTCCATTTAAAATGGCCTGTTCATCCACAAAGGTTCATTTAAAATGGCCTGTTTTTCCACAAAGGTTCATTTAAAATGGCCTGTTCATCCACAAAGGTAAGCCTAGTCTTTTCTTTGACTCTATAAACAGTGAAACTGGCATAGCAACATGAAATAGGCCACAGCCTGATAAGGGAGAAAGATAGCAACACGAGAATAAAACTAAATGTTGAGAAGGCTAATTGGCAATCAATGGAGTCTGATGGAACCTGAACAGTTGTTCCCATGAATAGAAGAAAGAAAGAGGGTGTGTCCCAAATTGTACCCTATTCCTTATATAGTGCACTATGTCCATAAGGCTCCGGTCAAAAAAAGTGCACTATTTAGGGAACGGAGTTCCATTTGGGATGCATGCAGAGCCTTGTGGTTATATGCAATGAGATGTCTGTATGCATCAGACTGAAGGTTGGCAGCCCAGAGTAGTTTATTTTGTCTCTATTTCAGAGGAGGAATGGATAACAGTGACTTAGAGGGTTAGATGCTCAAGGGGAAAGATGACAGGAGGAGAAAGGAGAAAGATGTTGGTGATTTATCCTGAACGACCACAACACTAGTGAACAATATTTTGTGTTTTGTACAAAAATTATTTGTCTGTCCTGCAGTATTCACTGGTAGGCTTCTATTAAAGCTGTTTGTCTGTCCTGCAGTATTCACTGGTAGGCTTCTATTAAAGCTGTTTGTCTGTCCTGCAGTATTCACTGGTAGGCTTCTATTAAAGCGGTTTGTCTGTCCTGCAGTATTCACTGGTCGGCTTCTATTAAAGCTGTTTGTCTGTCCTGCAGTATTCACTGGTAGGCTTCTATTAAAGCTGTTTGTCTGTCCTGCAGTATTCACCGGTAGGCTTCTATTAAAGCTGTTTGTCTGTCCTGCAGTATTCACCGGTAGGCTTCTATTAAAGCTGTTTGTCTGTCCTGCAGTATTCACTGGTAGGCTTCTATTAAAGCTGTTTGTCTGTCCTGCAGTATTCACTGGTAGGCTTCTATTAAAGCTGTTTGTCTGTCCTGCAGTATTCACTGGTAGGCTTATATTAAAGCTGTTTGTCTGTCCTGCAGTATTCACTGGTAGGCTTCTATTAAAGTGGGTTGTCTGTCCTGCAGTATTCACTGGTAGGCTTCTATTAAAGCTGTTTGTCTGTCCTGCAGTATTCACTGGTAGGCTTCTATTAAAGCTGTTTGTCTGTCCTGCAGTATTCACTGGTAGGCTTCTATTAAAGCTGTTTGTCTGTGCTGCAGTATTCACTGGTAGGCTTCTATTAAAGCTGTTTGTCTGCCCTGCAGTATTCACTGGTAGGTTTCTATTAAAGCTGTTTGTCTGTCCTGCAGTATTCACTGGTAGGCTTCTATTAAAGCTGTTTGTCTGTCCTGCAGTATTCACTGGTAGGCTTCTATTAAAGCTGTTTGTCTGTCCTGCAGTATTCACTGGTAGGCTTCTATTAAAGCTGTTTGTCTGTCTTGCAGTATTCACTGGTAGGCTTCTATTAAAGCTGTTTGTCTGTCCTGCAGTATTCACTGGTAGGCTTCTATTAAAGTGGGTTGTCTGTCCTGCAGTATTCACTGGTAGGCTTCTATTAAAGCTGTTTGTCTGTCCTGCAGTATTCACTGGTAGGCTTCTATTAAAGCTGTTTGTCTGTCCTGCAGTATTCACTGGTAGGCTTCTATTAAAGCTGTTTGTCTGTCCTGCAGTATTCACTGGAAGGCTTCTATTAAAGTGGGTTGTCTGTCCTGCAGTATTCACTGGTAGGCTTCTATTAAAGCTGTTTGTCTGTCCTGCAGTATTCACTGGTAGGCTTCTATTAAAGCTGTTTGTCTGTCCTGCAGTATTCACTGGTAGGCTTCTATTAAAGCTGTTTGTCTGTCCTGCAGTATTCACTGGTAGGCTTCTATTAAAGCTGTTTGTCTGTCCTGCAGTATTCACCGGTAGGCTTCTATTAAAGCTGTTTGTCTGTCCTGCAGTATTCACCGGTAGGCTTCTATTAAAGCTGTTTGTCTGTCCTGCAGTATTCACTGGTAGGCTTCTATTAAAGCTGTTTGTCTGTCCTGCAGTATTCACTGGTAGGCTTCTATTAAAGCTGTTTGTCTGTCCTGCAGTATTCACTGGTAGGCTTCTATTAAAGCTGTTTGTCTGTCCTGCAGTATTCACTGGTAGGCTTCTATTAAAGCTGTTTGTCTGTCCTGCAGTATTCACTGGTAGGCTTCTATTAAAGCTGTTTGTCTGTCCTGCAGTATTCACTGGTAGGCTTCTTTTAAAGCTGTTTGTCTGTCCTGCAGTATTCACTGGTAGGCTTCTATTAAAGCTGTTTGTCTGTGCTGCAGTATTCACTGGTAGGCTTCTATTAAAGCTGTTTGTCTGCCCTGCAGTATTCACTGGTAGGTTTCTATTAAAGCTGTTTGTCTGTCCTGCAGTATTCACTGGTAGGCTTCTATTAAAGCTGTTTGTCTGTCCTGCAGTATTCACTGGTAGGCTTCTATTAAAGCTGTTTGTCTGTCCTGCAGTATTCACTGGTAGGCTTCTATTAAAGCTGTTTGTCTGTCTTGCAGTATTCACTGGTAGGCTTCTATTAAAGCTGTTTGTCTGTCCTGCAGTATTCACTGGTAGGCTTCTATTAAAGTGGGTTGTCTGTCCTGCAGTATTCACTGGTAGGCTTCTATTAAAGCTGTTTGTCTGTCCTGCAGTATTCACTGGTAGGCTTCTATTAAAGCTGTTTGTCTGTCCTGCAGTATTCACTGGTAGGCTTCTATTAAAGCTGTTTGTCTGTCCTGCAGTATTCACTGGAAGGCTTCTATTAAAGTGGGTTGTCTGTCCTGCAGTATTCACTGGTAGGCTTCTATTAAAGCTGTTTGTCTGTCCTGCAGTATTCACTGGTAGGCTTCTATTAAAGCTGTTTGTCTGTCCTGCAGTATTCACTGGTAGGCTTCTATTAACGCTGTTTGTCTGTCCTGCAGTATTCACTGGTAGGCTTCTATTAAAGCTGTTTGTCTGTCCTGCAGTATTCACCGGTAGGCTTCTATTACAGCTGTTTGTCTGTCCTGCAGTATTCACCGGTAGGCTTCTATTAAAGCTGTTTGTCTGTCCTGCAGTATTCACTGGTAGGCTTCTATTAAAGCTGTTTGTCTGTCCTGCAGTATTCACTGGTAGGCTTCTATTAAAGCTGTTTGTCTGTCCTGCAGTATTCACTGGTAGGCTTCTATTAAAGTGGGTTGTCTGTCCTGCAGTATTCACTGGAAGGCTTCTATTAAAGCTGTTTGTCTGTCCTGCAGTATTCACTGGTAGGCTTCTATTAAAGCTGTTTGTCTGTCCTGCAGTATTCACTGGTAGGCTTCTATTAAAGCTGTTTGTCTGTCCTGCAGTATTCACTGGTAGGCTTCTATTAAAGCTGTTTGTCTGTGCTGCAGTATTCACTGGTAGGCTTCTATTAAAGCTGTTTGTCTGCCCTGCAGTATTCACTGGTAGGTTTCTATTAAAGCTGTTTGTCTGTCCTGCAGTATTCACTGGTAGGCTTCTATTAAAGCTGTTTGTCTGTCCTGCAGTATTCACTGGTAGGCTTCTATTAAAGCTGTTTGTCTGTCCTCCAGTATTCACTGGTAGGCTTCTATTAAAGCTGTTTGTCTGTCTTGCAGTATTCACTGGTAGGCTTCTATTAAAGCTGTTTGTCTGTCCTGCAGTATTCACTGGTAGGCTTCTATTAAAGCTGTTTGTCTGTCCTGCAGTATTCACTGGTAGGCTTCTATTAAAGCTGTTTGTCTGTCCTGCAGTATTCACTGGTAGGCTTCTATTAAAGCTCTTTGTCTGTCCTGCAGTATTCACTGGTAGGCTTCTATTAAAGCTGTTTGTCTGTCCTGCAGTATTCACTGGTAGGCTTCTATTAAAGCTGTTTGTCTGTCCTGCAGTATTCACTGGTAGGCTTCTATTAACGCTGTTTGTCTGTCCTGCAGTATTCACTGGTAGGCTTCTATTAAAGCTGTTTGTCTGTCCTGCAGTATTCACCGGTAGGCTTCTATTACAGCTGTTTGTCTGTCCTGCAGTATTCACCGGTAGGCTTCTATTAAAGCTGTTTGTCTGTCCTGCAGTATTCACTGGTAGGCTTCTATTAAAGCTGTTTGTCTGTCCTGCAGTATTCACTGGTAGGCTTCTATTAAAGCTGTTTGTCTGTCCTGCAGTATTCACTGGTAGGCTTCTATTAAAGTGGGTTGTCTGTCCTGCAGTATTCACTGGAAGGCTTCTATTAAAGCTGTTTGTCTGTCCTGCAGTATTCACTGGTAGGCTTCTATTAAAGCTGTTTGTCTGTCCTGCAGTATTCACTGGTAGGCTTCTATTAAAGCTGTTTGTCTGTCCTGCAGTATTCACTGGTAGGCTTCTATTAAAGCTGTTTGTCTGTGCTGCAGTATTCACTGGTAGGCTTCTATTAAAGCTGTTTGTCTGCCCTGCAGTATTCACTGGTAGGTTTCTATTAAAGCTGTTTGTCTGTCCTGCAGTATTCACTGGTAGGCTTCTATTAAAGCTGTTTGTCTGTCCTGCAGTATTCACTGGTAGGCTTCTATTAAAGCTGTTTGTCTGTCCTCCAGTATTCACTGGTAGGCTTCTATTAAAGCTGTTTGTCTGTCTTGCAGTATTCACTGGTAGGCTTCTATTAAAGCTGTTTGTCTGTCCTGCAGTATTCACTGGTAGGCTTCTATTAAAGCTGTTTGTCTGTCCTGCAGTATTCACTGGTAGGCTTCTATTAAAGCTGTTTGTCTGTCCTGCAGTATTCACTGGTAGGCTTCTATTAAAGCTCTTTGTCTGTCCTGCAGTATTCACTGGTAGGCTTCTATTAAAGCTGTTTGTCTGTCCTGCAGTATTCACTGGTAAGCTTCTATTAAAGCTGTTTGTCTGTGCTGCAGTATTCACTGGTAGGCTTCTATTACAGCGTTGTCTTTTCTGCAATATTCATTGGTAGGCTTGCGCCGAATATGCGCCCCATACGATAGGTGTGGAGTGAAATGCTTACTTTACAAGCCCTTAACCAACAATCCAGTTTAAATTAAAAACATAGATAAGTAAAAAATAACAAATAGTGAGAGCAGCAGTATAATAACAGTAGTGAGCCTGTATAAAGAGTGTTACGGTACAGAGTCAATGTGGAGGCTATATACAGGGTGTTACGGTACAGAGTCAATGTGGAGACTATATACAGGGTGTTACGGTACAGAGTCAATGTGGAGGCTATATACAGGGTATTACGGTACAGAGTCAATGTGGAGACTATATACAGGGTGTTACGGTACAGAGTCAATGTGGAGGCTATATACAGGGTATTACGGTACAGAGTCAATGTGGAGGCTATATACAGGGTGTTACGGTACAGAGTCAATGTGGAGGCTATATACAGGGTGTTACGGTACAGAGTCAAAGTGGAGGCTATATACAGGGTGTTACGGTACAGAGTCAATGTGGAGGCTATATACAGGGGGTACTGGTACAGAGTCAATGTGTAGGTTATATACAGGGTATTACGGTACCGGTACAGAGTCAATGTGGAGGCTATATACAGGGGGTACCAGTACAGAGTCAATGTGGAGGCTATATACAGGGGGTACCGGTACAGAGTCAATGTGGAGGCTATATACAGGGGGTACTGGTACAGAGTCAATGTGTAGGTTATATACAGGGTATTACGGTACCGGTACAGAGTCAATGTGGAGGCTATATACAGGGGTACCGGTACAGAGTCAATGTGGAGGCTATATACAGAGGGTACCGGTACAGAGTCAATGTGGAGGCTATATACAGGGGGTACCGGTACAGAGTCAACGTGGAGGCTATATACAGGGGTACCGGTACAGAGTCAATGTGGAGGCTATATACAGAGGGTACCGGTACAGAGTCAATGTGGAGGCTATACAGGGGTACCGGTACAGAGTCAATGTGGAGGCTATATACAGAGGGTACCGGTACAGAGTCAATGTGGAGGCTATATACAGGGGGTACCGGTTCAGAGTCAATGTGGAGGCTATATACAGGGGGTACCGGTACAGAGTCAATGTGGAGGCTATATACAGGGGGTACCGGTACAGAGTCAATGTGGAGGCTATATACAGGGGGTACCGGTACAGAGTCAATGTGGAGGCTATATACAGGGGGTACCGGTACAGAGTCAATGTGGAGGCTAAGAACAGGGGGTTCTGGTACAGAGTCAATGTGGAGGCTATATACAGGGGGTACCAGTACAGAGTCAATGTGGAGACTATATACAGAGGGTACCGGTACAGAGTCAACGTGGAGGCTATATACAGGGGTACCGGTACAGAGTCAATGTGGAGGCTATATACAGGGGGTACCGGTACAGAGTCAATGTGGAGGCTATATACAGAGGGTACCGGTACAGAGTCAATGTGGAGGCTATATACAGGGGGTACCGGTTCAGAGTCAATGTGGAGGCTATATACAGGGGGTACCGGTACAGAGTCAATGTGGAGGCTATATACAGGGGGTACCGGTACAGAGTCAACGTGGAGGCTATATACAGGGGGTACCGGTACAGAGTCAATGTGGAGGCTATATACAGGGGTACCGGTACAGAGTCAATGTGAGACTATATACAGGGGGTACCGGTACAGAGTCAATGTGGAGGCTATATACAGGGGTTCTGGTACAGAGTCAATGTGGAGGCTATATACAGGGGGTACCGGTACAGAGTCAATGTGGAGGCTATATACAGGGGGTACCGGTACAGAGTCAATGTGGAGGCTATATACAGGGATTCCGGTACAGAGTCAATGTGGAGGCTATATACAGGGGGTACCGGTACAGAGTCAACGTGGAGGCTATATACAGGGGGTACCGGTACAGAGTCAGTGTGGAGGCTATACACAGGGGGTCCCGGTACAGAGTCAATGTGGAGGCTATATACAGGGGGTACCGGTACAGAGTCAGTGTGGAGGCTATATACAGAGGGTACCGGTACAGAGTCAATGTGGAGGCTATATACAGGGGGTACCGGTACAGAGTCAATGTGGAGGCTATATACAGGGGGTACCGGTACAGAGTTGGAGTCATTAAAAGTAGTTTTTCAACCACTCCACACATTTCTTGCTAACAAACTATAGTTTTGTCAAGTCGGTTAGGATGTCTACCTTGTGCATGACACAAGTAATTTTTTATCCATTTGTTTACAGACAAATTATTTCAGCCTCCACGTTGACTCTGTACCCATACCCCCTGTATATACAGTTGAAGTCTGAAGTCCATATACACCTGAGCCAAATACATTTAAATTCCTGACATTTAATCTTAGTAAAAATCCCCTGTCTTAGGTCAGTTAGGATCACCACTTTATTTAAAGAATGTGAAATGTCAGAATAATCGTAGAGATAATGATTTATTTCAGCTTTTATTTCTTTTCATCACATTCCCAGTGGGTCAGAAGTTTACATACACTCAATCACTATTTGGTAGCATTGACTTCAAATTATTTAACTTGGGTCAAACGTTTCAGGTAGCCTTCCACAAGCTTCCCACAATAAGTTGGGTGCATTTTGGCCCATTCCTCCTGACAGAGCTGGTGTAACTGAGTCAGGTTTTTAGGCCTCCTTGCTCGCACACGCTTTTTCAGTTCTGCCCATAAGTTTTCTATAGGATTGAGGTCAGGGCTTTGTGATGGCCACTCCAATACCTTGACTTTGTTGTCTTAAGCCATTTTGCCACAACTTTGGAAGTATGCTTGGGGTCATTGGAAGACCCATTTGCGACCAAGCTTTAACTTCCTGACTGATGTCTTGAGATGCTGCTTCGACATTGACCTCATCCCGTCAGTTGAGGATGCCTGGTCATTCTTTAAAAGTAACTTCCTCACCATTTTGGATAAGTATGCTCCGTTCAAAAAATGCAGAACCAAGAACAGATACAGCCCTTGGTTCACTCCAGACCTGACTGCCCTCGACCAGCACAAAAACATCCTGTGGCGGACTGCAATAGCATCGAATAGCCCCCGTGATATGCAACTGTTCAGGGAAGTCAGGAACCAATACACGCAGTCAGTCAGGAAAGCTAAGGCCAGCTTCTTCAGGCAGAAGTTTGCATCCTGTAGCTCCAACTCCAAAAGTTCTGGGACACTGTGAAGTCCATGGAGAACAAGAGCACCTCCTCCCAGCTGCCCACTGCACTGAGGCTAGAAACACGGTCTCCACCGATAAATCCATGATTATCGAAAACTTCAATAAGCACTTCTCAACGGCTGGCCATGCCTTCCGCCTGGCTACTCCAACCTCGGCCAACAGCTCCGCCCCCCCCGTAGTTCCTCACCCAAGCCTCTCCAGGTTCTCCTTTACCCAAATCCAGATAGCAGATGTTCTGAAAGAGCTGCAAAACCTGGACCCGTACAAATCAGCTGGGCTTGACAATCTGGACCCGCTATTTCTGAAACTATCTGCCGCCATTGTCGCAACCCCTATTACCAGCCTGTTCAACCTCTCTTTCATATCGTCTGAGATCCCCAAGGATTGGAAAGCTGCCGCAGTCATCCCCCTCTTCAAAGGGGGAGACACCCTGGACCCAAACTGCTATAGACCTATATCCATCCTGCCCTGCCTATCTAAGGTCTTCGAAAGCCAAGTCAACAAACAGGTCACTGACCATCTCGAATCCCACCGTACCTTCTCCGCTGTGCAATCTGGTTTCCGAGCGCGGTCACGGGTGCACCTCAGCCACACTCAAGGTACTAAATGATATCATAACCGCCATCGATAAAAGACAGTACTGTGCAGCCGTCTTCATCGACCTCGCCAAGGCTTTCGACTCTGTCAATCACCAAATTCTTATCGGCAGACTCAACAGCCTGGGTTTTCGGATGACTGCCTTGCCTGGTTCACCAATTACTTTGCAGACAGAGTTCAGTGTGTCAAATCAGAGGGCATGCTGTCCGGTCCTCTGGCAGTCTCTATGGGGTGCCACAGGGTTCAATTCTCGGGCCGACTCTTTCTCTGTATATATCAATGATGTTGCTCTTGCTGCGGGCGTTCCCTGATCCACCTCTACGCAGACTGACACCATTCTATATACTTTCGGCCCGTCATTGGACACTGTGCTATCAAACCTCCAAACGAGCTTCAATGCCATACAGCACTCCTTCCGTGGCCTCCAACTGCTCTTAAACGCGCAGTAAAACCAAATGCATGCTTTTCAACCATCGCTGCCTGCACCCGCATGCCCGACTAGCATCACCACCCTGGATGGTTCCAACCTTGAGTATGTGGACATCTATAAGTACCCTAGGTGTCTGGCTAGACTGCAAACTCTCCTTCCAGACTCACATCAAACATCTCCAATCAAAAATCAAATCCAGAGTCGGCTTTCTATTCCGCAACAAAGCCTCCTTCACTCACGCTGCCAAGCTTACCCAGTAAAACTGACTATCCTACCGATCCTCGACTTCGCGATGTCATCTATAAAATGGCTTCCAACACTCTACTCAGCAAACTGGATGCAGTCTATCACAGTGCCATCCGTTTTGTCACTAAAGCACCTTATACCACCCACCACTGCGACTTGTATGCTCTAGTCGGCTGGCCCTCACTACATATTCGTCGCCAGACCCACTGGCTCCAGGTCATTTACAAGTCCATGCTAGGTAAAAGCTCCGCCTTATCTCAGTTCACTGGTCACGATGGCAACACCCATCCGTAGCACGCGCTCCAGCAGGTGTATCTCACTGATCATCCTAAAGCCAACACCTCATTTGGCCGCCTTTCGTTCAGTACTCTGCTGCCTGTGACTGGAACGAATTGCAAAAATCGCTGAAGTTGGAGACTTTTATCTCCCTCACCAACTTCAAACATCAGCTATCCGAGCAGCTAACCGATCGCTGCAGCTGTACATAGTCTATAGGTAAATAGCTCACCCTTTTTCACCTACCTCATTCCCATACTGTTTTTATACTGTTTTTATTTATTTACTTTTCTGCTCTTTTGCACACCAATATCTATACCTGTACATGCCCATCTGATCATTTATCACTCAGTGTTAATCTGCAAATTGTATTATTCGCCTACCTCCTCATGCCTTTTGCACACATTGTATATAGACTGCCCATTTTTTTCTACTGTGTTATTGACTTGCTAATTGTTTGGCTCCATGTGTAACTCTGTGTTGTCTGTTCACTGCTATGCTTTATCTTGGCCAGGTCGCAGTTGCAAAATGAGAACTTGTTTCTCCAACTAGCCTACCTGGTTAAATAAGGTGAAATAAAAAAATAAAAAATAAAAATACCTTTTTTTAAAGGTGACCAACAGATGCATATCTGTATTCCCAGTCATTTGAAATCAAAGATAAGGTCCTAATGAATTGATTTCCAATTGACTGATTTCACTATATGAACTGTAAACAGTAAAATCTTTTGAAATTGTTGCTGCTTGCGTTTATATTTTTGTTCAGTGTAGTTCTTTGGAGATTCTGCTCGTCAGTTGTGACAGTGTCTCTGGTGAATTGGAGAGGCTGAGAGAAATGATAAATGTCTACTTCTCCATCATACTACATCTCTCTCTCTCTCTGTCCACTTCTCTCTGTTGATACACTCATTTTCTCCTGTCAGCTTCAATATGGGACTCCATACGTGTTCTTCTCCCCTCTCATCTCCTCTCCTCTCCAGCATACCCCACCCTCCCTCACTCCTCCAACTCTCTCCACCTTCCCCCAACTCTCACTTAGGATAGGAAGATGCCTACCCACCATCCCTCCTCCCCTACTCTCCCTCTCCTCCTCCCTACTCCCCCTCTTTTCCCCCTCCTCCTCCCTCCCCCTCTTCCTCCCTCCCTCTCTCTCTCTCTGACTGGAATCCCGAGATTCTACCCCTCCCTCCTTAGTGCTGTGTTTTTCTCCCCTGGTGAACTCACCACTGGCCTAGGGGATCTGTGCCATCCCTGCACAGTCAGACTGGTCTCTGTCAATGCCAGGGAGAGAGAGAGAGACGGAGGATGGAGGGATGGGTGGGTGGTAGATGGTGCAGGGGCTTGCTGGAGAGGAAGAGGAAACAGGGGGGGACAGACTGAGGGATGGAGAATGGAGGGAGGGAGGATGGAGAGAGGAGGATGCTGGGAGAGGTCTGGAAGGATGGAGGGGGAGGAGGGATGGATGGAGAGAGGATGCACAGGAGCGATGGAGATGGATGGATGCATGAGGCATAGAAAGGGTAGGGCTGGCCAACAATCCGGAACCAGCGCTAGCTGACTAGGAGAGGTCCTCATCTCTGTCACCTCCAAAGCATCCAGTCAGTTTTAAATAACCGGTGGTGACAAAGCCTCCCAGCTTATAGACCCTGGGCCCCAGGCCCTGCTCACTGCATTAGTGTATGCAGACAGAGAACTTTACTTTGAAGCAATGTCTCCTATTTAGACAGTTCTCAAGTGGGTGACCTTGAAGCATGCACAACTACTGCTGCATATCGTTTGTGCTCAGATGATCCTGATGATGTTTCACATTGTACCGTTAGCTTCGTGACACAGTTTGAAATTGTTTGCTAATTATTTTGGTACTAAACTGAGAGAAAAATACACAATATATTTTCAAATGAGAATCAAACTATTAATCAAATGTTTTAGTTTTCATTGTATTTATCTAAATGTCTATTGTTTGGGGAACTATCTCGACATACACTATCCAACGGACGTGACAGCAGGAAACTGTAAATGCTATATACTAATTGTTTTGACAGAGATTTTACAGCGTTGACAAATTAGGATATTAAATAACAACCTGTCTGTCATCTGCGTGACCTTCCACATGTTCCTCGCTTATGGCACACGTTGCACGCAATGATGGCATCCTATCTCCTATACCGTGCTTAAAGTAGTGCCCTATGAAGGGAATAGGGTTTCCTATTTAGTGCCTAAAGTAGTGCCCTATGAAGGGAAT